>NC_135186.1:35336113-35495178 GCF_041146795.1 Maylandia zebra
CTAGCAGATCATTACATGAAGGAACCTTTTAAAAACAAGCGCGTCCATGCTCACAGGTGTACACACGGGTGATCACACCCACAAACTACACCCTTTTTGGCTCCTACCTCAAAGCACACTGTGTTCTGTTGATCTTATGTGCTGCACAATAATGTTTAACATTTAGTATTTACTGTCATATTCCCATATATCATTGTGATGTTGTTTATTCTATTACTCTTGTTCTCTTCTGCTTGTTTTCTTTTTTCTTTCTCAACAGGTGATCCAGGTGATCGATAGATGCATTTTTTTTTCCTTTTTTTGTTTTTTTATTTTTATTTTTTTCATTTTATTTTTTTTATTTATTTATTTTTTTCTGCCCGTTCTGTTGGTTTTTGTCTTTTGCCCTTCTCCCCCGTCCCTCTTCTCAGCTGTTTCTCTTTCCCTCTTTCTTTCTCCCCTTCTTTCCTCCAGTCAAGTCTGTCCCGTATTCAGCAAGTGAAAATAAAATAAACAATAAAAGGTGAATCAAATGGACCATTATGGCAAGGCTGGGATGGTCAATTTGGTAAAGTAAATCCGTTGGGCATCTTTCTTTTCCTTTAGACAATAATTCTGATGCAAAAGAGCCAAACGGGACAGGCAAAAAAAAAAAAAAAAGAGAACGAAAACAAGCCTGGTGGAGAAATAAAAAGACAAATGCAGGAGACGAGAGTGTTTATCTTCTTTTTTTTAATTCACAAAGTTTTGGTTCAACTGACATAAAAAAAAGGAAATGAGCATTAATTTAAACATTTATCGTCACTTTTTCCCCCAAGCTTTATTTTCATTTTTAAATTGGAAAACAAACAAAAACAACAAAACAAAAACATTTATCATCACTTTATTTTGACCCTTATACTCTCCTCCTCTTTCTCACCCCGAGTTACTATTGAAAGGAAAGGAAAGGAAAGGAAGAGCAGAAAAGTAAACAAAGCAAGACTGAAGAAAAATAGAAAGGAGAAAGTGAATGATAGGAAAGGAATGCACTTAAGAATCAAAAGAATAGGAAAAGAAAGAAAATGAAACCAAGTCAGGGGAGAGAAGAAAAATAAAGAGAAAAAAATATTGAAAGAAAACCAAATAGGAAACCAAATAAAGGAAAGGACAGAGGAAGCAGGATGCAGGCAACATAGAAAGGGGAAAAAAGGAGGATGAACTGAGCGCTCGACCCCTCAAGTGGCTTCAATTAAGAAAATTACAGAGAGATCGAAGGCGAAACCAGAGCTGTCAGCTGATTACAGGGCCAACCCTGTGCTGCAGACCCAGAAGTAACCCCAGCCTAAACCTGAACCCGGACCAGCCCCGAGTACCCCCTCTCGTTATTTTAGGCTCAGCATGCTCGGTGTGGAAACACTGAGTCTGCTGCTAACAGACCACATCAAACTCTCTCCGACTTCACTCATTTCAGCTGCTTTTATTTCAGTTTTATTTGCCCTAAATCATCCTCACGACGCCCTGAATGACACAGATCGCGTAGCCTCAGCTGGAGTTAGCTTCTATTAGCTTCTGATAGCTGACTTTAGATGGTTGATTTTAGTGTCTGATAGAAAAATTATTGTTTTTACTGTTTTGATGCTTAACTTGATTATATGTCATTATAATAACCATTAATCAATGATTCCAGCATTTTTAGGGGTTTAAATGTGTGTCTGCTTTTAGGAGGGCGGCTGTGGCTCAAGTGGAGCGAGTCGTCTACCAAGTGGAAAGTCAGGGGGTTGATCCCGAAGTTTGTATCTTTGGGCGAGATATTGAACCCCTGATTGCCCCTGAAGCATCCAGTCTGAATGTGCGTGACAATTAGAAAGCACTCAGGCATAGATAAAAGCGCTCTGTGTGTGTGTGTGTGTATTATAGTATATAGGAAGATGATATATAAGTAACAGTCCATTCATCATTTTTCGTAGACAGTCGTCCAGTTGTGTCAAACCCAGAACGTCCACAGAAAAGCGCAGAGCAGCGGCGAGGTCATCCTTAGACTGTGAAGTGAACAGAAACCATCAGAGAGATGACTAAACAGAGACAAGAACACTGTGGTGTGCTCGGTACGATAAAGGAGTCCTGGAAGAATGACCCTGAAGACAATCACAAGGTCTTTTCTTCATAATGGTTATGTGAAGAACCCTCTCCAGGAAGTAGACAGATCTTTGTCCATGTCTTTTATGAAGGGAAGTCTCCACCTAATAAAGTACAAAGGTGAAAACTAGTGACAAAATAAAACAAAAAGTTAAATAACTACATTTTCATGTTTGGGCCAGGCTGGCCGGTTCTGTCCCTCCTCTCCCTCTGGGTGGCTCTGGGAGGGATCATTTCAGGCTCTGCCTTTGGGCAGGTCTCATTCAGAGGCTGCTACGACCCAGCTATGGTGATGGATCTCTGCTTGATCGTTACCTCCACTCTGGGGAGCTTTGTAGCCAGAAAACTCTTACCTGTGGAGGAGTTTCCAGTCACTGGTCAAGTCCAGCCCTTCATCCAGCACCACAAACTTTCCTTTCACCTGTAGACTCTGCCCGCCCTCTTGCAAGTACCATGATCATCGTCTGTCTTTGGACATCAAACCCGCTCGGACGTCCGGCGCTCTCTTTTGTTCCTGGCCACCCGGCTCACTCATATTTACATCGCTTGTTGTAAATAAACTCCATAAATCTGCCTAAAGCCGTCTGGGTTTACTTCCTAGGTTCAGTTAAAAAAGAAAAAGAAAGAAAAGCGTCATGACACAAATAATTGAATAAATCTGTGGTGCTTACATCTCACATTTAAAATCTTATCAATACCCATCCCTATCCACAAGTGTCTATACTGACATGAAGATGCTGTTTGCACAGTTGCCGCTGGAGGTCAAAGTCAAGTCAAAGTCAAAGTCAACTTTATTTGTCAATTCTACCACATGTACAGGACATACAGAGAATAGAAATTTCGTTACTCTCAAACCCTAGATGAAATAGCAAAAGAACATTTAAATATAAGAGAGTGATTAAGAAATGCAAGTAAAATAATTAAAAAGTAAAAATTTAAATAAATACAATACAATTATACCAAGAAAGCTATACAATATACAATATACAATATTCAAGTAAGGGTAAATGACATTGAGTGTAAACCAGGCAGAGTAGTGCAAATAGGCAAATAGTGCAAATGGAGATTTAGTAGTGTACGGTAAGAGATAGTGTAACAACAAAGTCTTATGAGGTAGTGGCAGTCCAATGCTCCACAAAGTGACTGGTAACTGGTGCAGGCCAGTGAGTGAGTCAGAGAGTGTGTGTGTTTGTGACAGAGTTCAGTGAGACCATGGAGGAGAAGAGGGGAGAGGGGGCAGAATCGGGAGGGAGTTAAGCTTCCTGACAGCCTGATGGATGAAGCTGTCCTTCAGTCTGCTGGTCCTGGCCTGGAGACTCCGCAGTCTCCTCCCTGACGGCAGCAGCTTGAAGAAGCTTTGCATTGGGTGCGTGGGATCAGCCGCTATGCAAAGGGCTTTTTTAGTCAGACGGGTGCTGTAAATGTCCTGGAGGGAGGGGAGAGAGACACCAATGATCCTCTCTGCAGCTCTCACTATGCGTTGGAGGGTTCTATGACAGGACGCATTGCAGGTTCCAAACCACACAGTGATGCAGCTCGACAGGATGCTCTCGATGGTGCCTCTGTAGAAAGTGTACATGATGGGGGCTGGTGCTCCTGCTCTTCTTAGTTTGCGGAGAAAGAAGAGACGCTGCTGTGATTTCTTGGCCAGTGCTGTGGTGTTGTACGTCCAGGAGAGATCCTCTGTGATGTTCTGTGATGTTCAGCAGAGGTCTCTGCTGTACCCATTTTGACTTAAACTGGCTCACATAAAGGACTCCCTTGTAGCGCTACTGTTAAGTTTGGAGACAGAGCATGCATAAAGACTGTTAAAGGATGAGAAGACCGCTGTAGTTCTGCTGCTGGGAGCCAGGTAACCACTGCTGGGAAACTGAGAGTATTGTATTAGTGATCAAACTATAAAAACAATCCTAAACACAAAATTGGCTTCCTCCCACCGTCCAAAGACATGCAGCTTGTGGGGATAGGTTAATTGGATAATCCAAATTGCCACTAGGTATGAATGTGAATGGTTGTCTGTCCCTGTGTGTTGGCCCTGCGACAGACTGGGGAACTGTCCAGGGTGTACCCTGCCTCTCGCCCTATGACAGCTGGGATAGGCTCCAGCGCCCCCCGCAACCCTGAAAAGGATAAGCGGAAGCAAATGGATGGATGGATGGATTTAAAAACCAAAAATGTGGTGCCTCAGTAACAAAAGCCATGAACACAACACAAGGGCTAATAGTGCCTGTCACACGTGGTACAAAAACAGGAAACATAACCCTCTCCCTGTGCGTGGTTGGCTCAAGATGCTATCTGTGAAATCTGTTTTAAGCCAGCTGCTGTGTGCCAGCCTTAGAAATTAAATTTAACCAAGCCAGCAACAAAAGTCATTTTTTAATGAAATAAAAGAACAAAAGAATTCATATGAATGTTAGTCCAATAAAAATCATCTGAAAGACCTGAACATAATTGAACTTCCTTTAATTTATTGAGCAATAAAGCACAGTGGTCGTCACTGTTGCCTCACAGCAAGAAGGTCCTGAGTTCAATTCCACCATCAGGCGGGGGTCTTTCTGTGTGGGGTTTGCATGTTCTCCTTGTGTTTGTGTGGATTCTCCCGACTTCCTTCCACCGTCCAAAGACATGCACTTAGTTAGGAGTGAATGTGAGTGCGAATGATATGTGTTAGCACTGCGACAGACTGGTGACCTGTCCAGGGTGTACCCTGTCTCTCACCTTAAGACAGCTGACATAGTTTCCAGCCCCCCGGGGACCCTGAAAAGGATAAACTGTAGAGAATTGATGGATGGAGTAATAAATTATTTGCAGATTGCACTCTGAAGCTACACAATGAAACTACTAAACAATGTAAAGAAAGGAAGTGGTCTAGATATATGCAGTGACAGAGATGAAGGCACATCGCATGAAAAGGAATCAGAAAGGTTTTATGAAAACAGAGTTTTGACTAGATAAAGTAACATGGTGTGAACATGGTAACAAATGGACTGGTATTTAGAGGAAACAATCTAGAATAATATGAGAGTAAAGAAAGAATGTCAGGAAATGAACAGATGCAAAGTTGAAAACTTTTCTGTGGAAAGATGAATTGTGATGTGAAATTCATTTTGCCACGTGCTCTGGACTAAAGAGTAGAGAGACCATCCAGCTTATCATCAGTGCTCAGTTCAAAATCCTGCATGTCTGACTGTATCAGAGTTTGTGTGTGCCTATGAAACCGCTAGATCTGACATTCATTTTGCACATGTTGTATCTCTTGGCACCATCAGTGCTCTAAGCTATTTACAGTACAGATTTTTAGGACAACATGTGCTCCCATTCTCATATCTTTTTTTCAGAAGTCACAAAGTCTCAAGGACATTAAACCACAAGCATAATTTGAAGTATGATTTTAGAAGTTCACAAAACACTAGAGATCTTTGTCTCAGTTATTCTATACATTTTTACATGCATTTTTTA
The DNA here is from genome assembly GCF_041146795.1 of Maylandia zebra. Classification (NCBI taxonomy): domain Eukaryota; kingdom Metazoa; phylum Chordata; class Actinopteri; order Cichliformes; family Cichlidae; genus Maylandia; species Maylandia zebra. The sequence goes on from NC_135186.1 coordinate 35,341,667, forward strand.
GAATACATTGATTTACAAACCAAAGCCACAGTGGGTTCACCAGACCTACAAACATTTGCTGTAACAAAAACCATTGACTGGGCACCACTGCTAACAGAAAATATGATAATTTGCATGAACACAGGAAACATTTGTCTTCTTGTGCTGTTGTGGTTGCCCCAGAAAGGGTATCCGGTGTGAGATGATGCCAAATCAAACAGCACCTACAAACGTGACTGACTGTATTAAATTTAGTACAGTAGCATTAATCTGCCTCCTGCAGATCTGCCTTTTTCTCGGTAACACCATCTCCAAACCATACATCACAGCAGGTCTCACTGCCATCTTGTAAACTTTCACTTGTTCTGCCACAAATCACCCCTGGCAGTCATCTCCACTCACTCCACCCTGCTTGCATTCTTTTTCTTCTTTGAACTGGAGGGTTATGAATTCACATTTATAACTAGGCGAAACAAAGGAGGAGGAGGAGTGGCCTTGTATGTGGACAAATCTTTGAAATTTAATGTGGTGGAAAAGATGACGATGGTGATTGATAATGTACTAGAATGTATTACAGTTGAAATTTGTAAAGAAAAAAGTAAAAATGTAATCATTAGCTGTATATACAGAGCTCCAGGTAGTAGTATTGAGACATTTAAAGACTGGATAGAAGAAACATTTATTGAACTGCTCACAAAAAAGTTTTCATTTGTGGAGACTTCAATATTGATTTGCTAAACCCAAATAAACATAAAACCACTGAGGAATTTATAAACACAATGCACTGTATGAATCTATTCCCTAAAATTACTAGACCTACCAGGATTACATCACAATGTGCAACTCTCATAGACAACATTTTTGCAAATGACATTGAAAATAAGACTGTAAGTGGACTCCTGATTAACGACATAAGTGACCATCTTCCAATTTTTACAATCTATGATAGGAATTACAAGATCAATAAAATGGACAGTAAAAAAGAGTACAGACGAGTAAGAACAGAAGAAAGAATGAATGCATTTAAAAAAGATTTATTGAAGGAAAACTGGGGTGAATTATATCAGGAACAGGACGTTAATAGTGCTTATAATAAATTCCTTAGAATATTTACATTACTGTACAATAACAACTGTCCAATAAAGCAATATAGTAGGAAACAGAAATATATGGACTGTCCATGGATAACAAAAGGTCTGCAAAATGCATGTATAAAGAAAAATGCTCTATACAGAGAGTTCTTAAGAACGAGAACTAAAGATGCTGAAATCAGATACAAAAGATATAAAAATAGGTTAACTAATATACTTAGATTTAGTAAAAAGGAATACTATAAGAAGCAATTAGATATAAATAGAAATAATAATAAAAGATTATGGGAAATCCTGAACAGTGTTATAAAATGTGGGACTGGACAAAAGAACTATCCCAAGTATTTCATTTGTAATGACCATGAAGAATACAATATGGATGTTGTGGCAAATAGTCTCAATGAATTCTTTGTAACTGCTGGACCTAATTTAGCAAGAACAATCACTCATCCTGGGAAAGCACAGGAAAAGCCCGATACACTGATTGACAGAAATCCATATTCTATGTTTCTCACAGCCGTTGATGAAAATGAAGTTTTTGAAATTGTCAAAAAATGTAAAAATCACAAATCTTTGGATTGTAATGATATTGATATGATAGTGGTTAAAAGAGTCATTGAGGCTATTATAAAACCATTTACATACATCTGTAATTTATCATTTCAAACTGGTCGATTTCCAGACAGAATGAAAATAGCAAAAGTTATACCTCTATACAAATCTGGAAACAAACACCATTTCACAAACTACAGGCCTGTCTCTTTACTACCTCAATTCTCAAAAGTTCTTGAAAAACTGTTTAAAAACAGACTGGAAAAATTTATAGATAAACATAAACTACTCACTGAGAGTCAGTACGGATTCAGATCAAGCAGATCAACATCATCGGCACTATTAGATTCAATAGAATACATCACAAATTCCATAGACAAAAAGCAATATGTGGCTGGGTTATTCATAGACTTGACAAAGGCATTTGACACTATAGATCATGATATATTAATAAGAAAACTGGAACGTTATGGTGTCAGAGGGGTCGTTTTAGATTGGGTCCAGAGTTATTTAAGTGACAGAAAGCAGTTTGTGAAAATAAATGGTGGTTGCTCCTTATGTATGCACATTGCTTGTGGTGTACCCCAAGGGTCAGTTTTGGGTCCAAAATTCTTCAACTTGTACATTAACGACATCTGTAAAGTGTCCAAAGTATTAAAAATGGTTCTCTTTGCTGACGATACAAACATTTTTTGCTCTGGTGATGATCTGCAGAATTTATTGGAGGATATGACTAATGAAATAAGTAAAGTGAAGTTCTGGCTTGATAAAAACAAATTATCATTAAATTTGAATAAATCTAAACTTATGTTATTTGGAAATAGTAGTTTAAATACAAATGCAAAGATTCAAATAAATGGTGTTGATATTGAAAGAGTCAGTGAAAATAAATTTCTGGGGGTAATAATAGATGAAAAACTTAACTGGAGAGCTCACGTAAGATATATTCATTCCAAAGTATCACGAAGCATTGCAGTACTAAACAAGGCAAAACAGGTATTCGACAGAACATCACTTCATATTCTCTACTGTTCACTGGTTTCACCATACTTAAGCTATTGTGCAGAGGTCTGGGGCAATAACTATAAAACCACATTACATTCACTTTTTACTCTTCAAAAAAAAGCAGTTCGAATCATCCACAATGCAGGTTATAGGGAACATACAAACTCACTATTTTTGCAGTCTGAAATATTGAAAATTGACGATATAGTGAAATTCCAAACAGCACAAATTCTATTCAAAGCAAAAAATAAAGAACTGCCAGGTAATATTCAGAGTATGTTTTTTTTGAAAGAAGGAAGTCATAATTTAAGGGGTTTTTGTAACTTCAAAACAATGAAGGTACGTACTACAAGAAAAGGCTTTTGTGTTTCTGTTCAAGGGGTGAAATTATGGAACAAACTGAATATGGAATTAAAGCAATGTCCAAACATAAAACTGTTCAAAAAGAGTTATAAAAATATGATCTTCTCGATCTATAAAGAAAAGGAAAATATTTAAATTAAGTGAATGTCTCTATTTAAAAACAAACAAACAAACAATAAATTCATGATGTGATATTATAGTATATAGTATATCAGAAATCTGTTCACTATTTTTATTACAAATTATATCAGTAAGGAAGCTGACTAAATATTCACTGATAATTTATGGGACAGGGGTGGGATTAAATAAGTGTATACTTCTTCCCACTCCCTTTCAACATGTAAATTAATCAGAATGTTTTTTGTATGTAATTTGTATAGTATTTTTTTCTCTCTTATTTCTTTTCTAAATGTACTTGTATATTGTTCACATGTTGAAATAAATTACCAAACCAAAACCTCTCTTGTTCATGTTTGCTTGACATTTTTTGTTTCAACACTGAATAAAAAAGTTGGTTTGAGTTGCCATCTCTTTACAGTAGACTCCACAGGCTGTGGTGACTAAATTGTGTTAACCACACGTTTTAACATCTCATGACATAAATAACATAAATTCACTTTGTATCTGTAACACTCTACGCTTCAAACTGTGAATAGAATTCATCATTCCAACTCATTCATCAAAAAACCTGTCGTGACACACAACCTCATCATAGTATAAAGTGTTTGGGAAAAGTTTGAAATTCGCTGACACCACATTGGAAACGGTTTTGAACAGAGTGCTGTTTAAACTCCTTCTCATGACGTCACGTTGCGTTTGCATCCTGCCACCTGTAGGAGCAGCACTCGTGGTTCTTATGTGAGGGTGGGAGCAGAGAGCTCATATCATCACTTTGACTGGAGGACTTGCTCACTTCACAGCTGCTATAGGACTGAGATATTAAGCTGAATTTCAAAGAGACTGTGATACTTGGTGTGAAAAGCAGGAAATATTTCTTTTTCCGTGTCTGTAATTTTACAGGTCAGAAGCTGCAGCCTCAGCAGGCACCGAACTGCTCAAGATGTTGAATAAACTCCTGCAATATGTCCGTAGTGGAAAAATCGGCACCACTGGCACAGGCATCGGGATTTTCTTTGCATTTTTCTATCTGCAAGCCAAGATGTGCGCTTGCTCAGGCCACACTTTTGATTGCAATGAAATGGTGGTCGTGCCTGTTCTTTTAGTATTTTTCCTGGTGCTCCTGATAGACCAGACATTTCGGAGCACAGCGGAGCATCCATCCACGTTTTTATGCCTTGTACTAAAGCGCGTTATCAGAGCGTTTCTAATCAGTCTGCTGTGGATTGTAGCTGTGTTGCTTTTCACAGACTGGTATAGTTGCTGTACCACTGATGAAAAAAAGAGGAAGCTGTTCTGCGAACCTGAGGGTCTCACGGCTGATGAAAAAGCTCAAATACCTGAGCTGCAAATGAAGTCAAAGGTGAGGATGTTTTGTTATTTTTCACACACAGTGCACATGTAATGTTATTGTTCTGTTTTTTTAATTTATGAAAGTATAATAAATACACACACACATTAATGCTGTTATGTTTTGCATGTTTGTTGCTTCTTTTTCAGCTTGCTGCTTACTCTCTGCTCCTCAGCATGACTGTTGTTGCTTTCTTCATGACTTGGAGTGGGTGGAGAAAATGGTTTATAAAAAAATTCAGTTGTTGCAACAAGAAAACTTTTTACTACAAACTGATTTTGGAAGAAGAGAAAAAAGTTCTGGAGGAGCTTTTGAGGAAAGAAGCAAATGAAACTCTGACTAAAGAAATCACGAGCAACATAAAAAGGAAAGACTGGGACGGCTGTTTTAACGTTGCTCAACAAATGATCAGTAATGCAAAACATCAAAAACCAGAAGCAACCAACCAGCAGATCAACTGGATCAGTGAGGGGAGCTCCAGCAGAGGGGGACAGCATCATCAAGCAGCAGCACATCAGCAGGTAAAAGGCTCTGTTATATACAGATGTTACAGCTGCCAGACTCAGTCAGGGGCGTCAGACTCAATCACTGAAGGAGCCAGAACTCAAAATATACTTTAGGTGTTGGACCAAACAGGATCAACATTATTGAACAGACCAAAGGTAACCCTGTTTTAAACAGAAATGCAAACTGAAATATTGACATATTAAATTATGTTGCCGTTATTGGGCCTAGAGTCAACAAGTCTGGTCTAAAATGATGAAACTAGTTTTTGTTTGGATTCAGCTGACCATGAATAAGTTGAACTTGTAATTTTGGTGCAAGTTAACTGGAAATCGAAAAATACATTAGTTTACACTTGTGTTTCCTCCTAGTTTGCAAATAGATAAATAAAGGTTAATAAATAATAGGATCCATATTAGGAATCTGCTGAACACTAACACTGTGCAGAAACACAATGAAGAGCCAATAATTAGTGCACAGAGATTCTGTCATTTCTTTTTTCAGTGAGAAATACATTTTTTATTCATTCATAAAATTATTTTGCAGGCACAAAAGTATGAACTCCAAGCATTGTCACAAGGTAAATTAACCCACAATCCTTATTTCATCTTACAGCTCTTGACATCACTCAACTTCCCTTTTACTGTGAAAATACTGAAAATCAGACACTTCATTATGTTTCTTCACTGATGTGAAGACGGTGATCTGCACATTTGCCCCCCGAGGTCTCTGCTGTACTTGTTTTCACTAAAACCTTTTTGCTGGTTTTACATTTACAAAACTATCATAATGACTATGGAACGCAAGGACTGCTATAATGAATTAATTAAATACACCATTAAATAATTAATTAAATGTGGCAATAATTAATTAAAATTTGAAATAATAAAAAAAATTAACACAGTAATTATTAAGTAATTATTGACACATTTAACTAATTATTTATTTATTTCACATTTTAATTAATTATTGCCACATTCAAATAATTATTTAATGGTGTATTTCATTAATACATTATGGCTGTCCTGGCGTTCCATAGATGACACAGCAGACAGTAAATTTCTAAACTATAAAAGTAACAGGGAGGAGAGGGCGGGGCGGCATCTAATAACCAACTCGCAAAATAAAACAAAATAAAAACAAAACAACAAACACGAAAACACCAGACATCATGATACAGACTTATAATTTGCACCGATGTTTTTTCGAAACATGAAAAGTGAGCGCGAGAGCCCTCGATGCGCCGGCTTGCTGCTGAAGTCAAAGTAAACTTTGTCATCTCCGCTACATAGGTGAGCCACACGATCGTGGCTCAAGAGTTGGGAGGTCGCCTTGTAATCGGAAGGTTGCCGGTTCGAGCCCTGGCTTGGACAGTCTCGATCGTTGTGTCCTTGGGCAAGACACTTCACCCGTTGCCTACTGGTGGTGGTCAGAGGACCCGGTGGCGCCAGTGTCCGACAGCCTCGCCCAAGGCAGCTGTGGCTACAATGTAGCTGCCATCACCAATGTGTGGATGACTAGATGTGTAAAGCGCTATACAAATAGAGGCCATTTACCATACAGTCCAATATATATAGAGAGACGAGACGACGAGGCTCCAGTTAAGTAAACAATAAATATAAGAAGAGTAAGAAAATAAATATACACTTTAGGACTCGGGGTAAAGGGATCAATAACAATTTATAGTTTGATGATTTAAAGTCGCACACACAACCCGTCGAAAGGGGAGGGGCTGCTTCCAAATAGAGCACATTTCATTCATAATGATGTGAATCCAAGCCCATTATGTATTCATGATCTGAATCCTGGGTTGTGTGAAATCCCAGAAATAAACCTTAGACAAAGTGAATCTGTGAACTAAGGTGTAGGTCTGTTAGGTCATGTTGTGGTGATCCTCGAGTTGGTGGATTTGTGTTCATACTGGAGGGCAAAATTAAAACCAATGGAAGATGGACAAGAAACGTTGAAAGCCATCAGGTGCTCAGTTTAGAAATAATAGAAAAGAAGCGAAGAGAAACGAGCAAAAGATGCAGGCAATACAGGCCAGAGGGAGTGTTCGCCCGGGGCGCCAAACAGGCTAGGACCGCCACTGCAACTAGCATATGTATCGTCCCATTTGAATTAATGAAGGATGAACTTATTTTAGTGTTATAAATTTTAACTGTTAGAGTTTAATTTAACCACTAGTGTTTTTGATTGTTGAACAGGCTACAGTGTCTTAATTAATCTTTCAGAGAGCAGTGAGAGTGAATTTTGGGGGATTTTAAAACACTTTTTTTCTTGAGAAATGACAACGTAACAGCCATATTCATTAAAATATAGTTTTATTAAAAGTTTAAATGGAAAGAACATTCTGGAACAGTTGGGAATTATTATAAAACCATTACAGTCATTAAACAATGTCCTCACTTCTGTATCATAAAAAAATCACCATAGCTACTATTTTTAATTGTTACTGATATTATTTAATACTTGGTGCAGGAAACTTGCTCATTGCAAAGTAGTTTGTAAACAGTGGTGGGAAACACTGTGTCTGCCTCGCCAACCCCCCCTTTGATCCCTGTTTAATGATCTCAGTTGGCTTTTAATTACTGGATTCTAATTTAGTTATTGTTAGATTGTTACATGGGAGTTATTTGTGTTTGGAGTTGCAGAGCAGAACCACCAAATAATAACCTAGTGTATATATATCTATACTGGGCTTTTCTATTCTTTTTCTGTATATATGTCTATGTGACATATCTGAGTGAAAATGAGGCTTAAATTACTTTTGAAATTCTAAAATGGGATTAAATGTAGTCTAAAGGGAATTTTAAAATCCAGACTGCGTGTGGTCTGAACATTACAAGTAGGAACTTGTTCACAGAATGCGATTCGATCATTTAAATAATGTTAAACAAAAATTTTAATGGGTTAGTTTTTGAAACTTTGTCGCTCAATATATCTTTCGCTGAAAATGGTCACTTGGAGGCTTTAGAACTGATCAGAAAACCACATACGGATCAGAGTCCAATTGCACAATATGAACAAGAGTCATTAATTCAGACCAAGATCCAATTCTGATTCTGGTCTTTTCCCAGCTCTTCCTATCCAGATTAGATTTTGGATCTGCTCACAGTGTCCGTAAAACGACTCTTTTAATCCTTTCTAGTTTGTTTAGTTTTTCAAAGACTATCACCATCCACACTGACACATGTTCAATTCCTCACAGTGAGTCAGAACTGTGATTTTGTTGCACGCAGTGCCTGGAATAGAGCACAGAAGTAAAAACAAGCTATAAGTACAACTTTGTCTCAGTAAACACTAACACTTGTTTTTTATTTATTTATTTTAATTGTTTTCATTTTTCAAGTCTAGTTTAATGTCATTCAGTTAACACAAGAGTTCAGATTTCAGTCTAGAGTGACTGAAATAACTTTGTTCTTTACAGAGACACTTCTGTGTTTTCTGACAAAAATGTTTTTTTGTCCGATAGACATCAGAGACACCGAACCGTTATTTGATGAATACTTCTGAAAGAAGATGAAGAGGTGCAGCTACAAAATCAATACAAATGACCACTGACAAATCCTGCCCATCCAGCAGTCTGCTTTCTGATGCTTACCTCGGTTCAGGTGTTGGGTGCAGCAGTCTGATCAGAGACAGCCCGACCTCATTTTCCTTTGTAGCTTCCTGCACCTCCCCCAGCTCCTCTGGAGTCCCACTGAGACGTTTACAAGTCTGCACGACACCCAGTCTCTCTGTATGCAATTTTTGTCAGACTATGTAAAGTGTCCATTCTGTGTTTTTGCTGTTTGGAATGATAAATCTAAAGAAATGTTTCCATGTTTGTATTATGCTTTATTTTTTTATGTAGCCTATTGATAATTCAGCTTTTACATTAATACACTTGCAAATGGAGTGGTGTAAGTAAATAACATTCATCAAAATAAAGTGCTCTGTAAAAAACAAAACAAATACCCTGTGATATTTTGTGGACTACCTTATGCTTTAATAGCAGCACATGTTCCCTGTGACACTGTATTGAAGCTTGTGCTGTGTCATTTTTCACAGAGATCTTATCCTGATGATGGGAAAACTGGACCACTACATGAAGTGTTCTCAAGCACATCCTAAAGATTCTCAGTGAGGAACAGGCGTAGACTCTGTGGTTGCCATACATGATTTCAAGCTATCTTAATCACTGTACATCAGGAATACAAAATAAAATAATGTGGTTCTGTATATTCAAGTATTCACCTCAGCTAATTTTTTGGGCACCTAACATTGTTGAACCTCGATCTCCAATCCAATCAGAAGACTCTTACCTCTTACCTGTTTTTATGTGATAGTGTTAAAATAGTATTTAGTGTTTTCTAGCTGGTTTTTTTTTTTCTTACTGCACAGTAAGAAGAAAGTCTACTACTTGTTTTTCTCTGCATTTCATTCACTCAGTGAAACAATGGGCAGCCACTAAGCAGGCGCCTGGGGAGCAGTGTGTAGGGACGGTACCTTGCTCAAGGGTACCTCAGGGTAGCTGTTCAGTTGATTCAAACCCCCGACCTTCCGATCATGGGGCGACCACTCTACCTACTGAGCTATCCCTGCCCTAACATAGTAGAGAGAAAGAGACATATAGTCTCAATCAAAAGTTTAAGACCAGTTGAAAAATGGCACAAAAAAAATCATAATTTGTATGGTTTGATCTTAAGAACATTCGAAACAGACCTTCAACAAGCAACATGAAGAAATGGGAGTGAGACAAAACATTTTTTTTAGCATGATAATAAACTGAAACAGGCTGTTTTACAGCTGATCAAAAATTTAGGGCAACACCTCCATAAAAACACATAAAACCCCCCAAAAACAGAACTCAGAGTTCCAAACATGAACTCAGTGATGAGTAGCTCCACTGTTTTTGTTGATGACTTAATGCAAGCGTTTTTATTAGGTGAGTGGAAACATTTCTCCAAGTGGTGAAGACAGCAACACAAAGAGCATCTACTGTCAGGAACTGCCGTCCATTTTTGTAAAAGTCCTTCACCATCCATCCCCAAAGGTTCTCAAGTGGATTTAGATCAGGGGGAACATACAGGATGGTCCAAGAGAGTGATGTTATTCTCCTGGAAGAAGTCCCTTGTCCTCCAGGCATTGTGTTCTGTAGCATTGTCGCTGTTGAAAAACCCATTTGTTACCACACAGACATGGGCTAATTACTGATTACTTCTCCAAAAAAGTAATCCTGTTACTTTACTGATTACTTATTTTCAAAACTAATTAGTTACTTAGTTACTTTTTAAAAAGATGATACACAACCTGAATAGGTTATAAAGCAATAGCTCTTTCAGCCCAATTCTACTTTTTCTGCATAATCCATCAAATAAAATGTAATCAAATGAAAAAGTCTCTTTTTAAAACTTGATTTAATAGTTTTGATCCTCTCCTGACTATTTCATCTGTGACATTTAACTTCGTCATACGTACAGATGTGGATTATTAACTTAATGAAAATCAAAACAATTATTTGTTCATTGCGCCTTCCAACTTTTGACATGTGACCATTTCTGGTTTTCAAGTTGAAATAATTCTATATTGATACCTTATCTAGAACTCAACCCCAGCGGTGTCCAACCTTTTTTGCACCATGGACCAGTTTAATGTCAGCCAATATTTTCCTTTAGGGCCTTTAAGCCAAGACAAACATTTCACGATAAAAACTCTGAAAACCATAAATTTCACACCCGAGCCTCAACTCTCGCGACCGCTACTCTACGCTATCAACTGCCACAGGAAGAAAGTGGTTAAAAATGAATATGCAGATAAATAAATAAATTCAAACCACCAAATCAGACACATGAAAGTCGTCTTTTTCAATAATATTCAGTCAGTGCTGTTCAATGTGTGCTGCATATATGATGTTGTAAGTTATGTGTTTATGTAGTAATAAAATCCAAATGACAGCCTTTACTTTTATTTTAAACACATGTCAGGCTGTTTTTCTATTCACTCTGACCTGCAGCACTCTTTGGTCTGTAACGCCTCCCTGAGGATAAAAGCTCAATATGCAGGTAATTTACTTTCTAGAGCTGAGGCTGATGTAAATTCACAAATACAACCCTCAAACCCCTACCCCCCCCCCAACAAATGAAGCCAGATGGGCTACTTGCTTGCTCATGCTTGGGTTGAGTGGAAACACACCTTCACCTTAATTATAGGCATCTGCCAGTATAAGGCCATGCAGGCTTTTTTCCCATTCATCGCTCCTTTGCCTTCATGTATATCATTGAGCACTAATATACACAGCAAATCCATGCCCAAATTAACACTGTCAGATTTGATTTCAGCTCTATTAAAGTGTCCATGTGGGTCCACACCAGTGGTTAATTTAACTCTTTTTGTGGAGTTGGTACATTAACTCTGATTTGGTGTTAAATATCAAATCTGTCTGGAGTTGATAATTTAACACCTATTAACATTAACTATGTGTTAAGAGTTTATATAGATAAATACGATACTCTCACAGAGTATCTTATTTTAACTACATAAAAGTTATCTTCTAATAAATTCTGAAAGGTGTAAAGGTTAGAAATTCCTTGGAAATAAACATTTATTAAAAAGAGGCTGTTTTTCTGAAAAAACATTTATTCTGAACTATGCACCATAATTTCAAAACAAAATTTATACAAAATTAAAAATTTCCCGCTCACCCCTGCTGGCGGCCTATCCTTCAAGCTCAGGTCCTCTACCAGAGGCCTGGGAGCTTGAGGGTCCTGCTCTCTTAGTTGTTCCTATGACTGCGCTCTTCTGGACAGAGATCTCCGATGCTGTTCCTGGGATCTGCTGGAGCCACTCACCTAGCTTGGGAGTTAACGCACCGAGTGCTCCGATTACCACGGGGACCACTGTTACCTTCACCCTCCACATCTTCTCGAGCTCTTCTCTGACCACTTGGTATTTCTCAAGCTTCTCATGTTCCTTCTTTCTGATGATGCTGTATTTGGCGCAGATGTTTCTGTACACAGTCGGCGACCTTTCTGATGACGAGTGCCATCTAAAATTTCCTCAGAAGTCAATGTGCCATTTGATTGCATTAGCAGGGCTGCACTGGGACAAAAAATCGGCCAGGGCATTTTGACTAGCCCATCAGGTATTATAGTAAAAGACATAAAGCCTTTGAACGGAAACAAATGCAGTTGTGACAGTGATGTACACTGTCTTGTTGGTATATGTATGATACATACTCTTAGGGAAGAGGAAGCAGGTTGTCTCTGTCTGTCATTGTCAGTGTTTTAACTTATTTTATTTCATTCTTTTATTTTTATAGCATCGGCTTGTGCTTTGTGGAACTTCTTTTAACGAAGATGGGTTTTTTATTTCGCATGGTTTTATTGGCAATCCTAAGAGTTGTTTGGAGTCATTGCTACTGTCATGGTCCTGCGACCATGACTCAGTGACTTTATGTTTATGTTCTTTATTGTTATTACTTTCATTATTATTCATGGCTGTTTTGGGATGGTTTGTGTTTGGGATTTTAGACACTGGGTTCTGGGTTTGTGCTCCCTCTGTTGGTCCCTGGTGTTAGTGTTCCCCTGTCTCGTCAGGTTAATCAGGTCCAGCTGTTTCCCCCACCTGTGTGTGATTTCCCAGTGTCTCTTTGTGTATTTATAGTGTGTGATTTCCTCTGCTCCTCGTCGCGTCGTCTGTGTTCATACCTGGTGTAATCCCCTGCGTGCTCTCCCTGCTGTTCTCCCTTCATGCTCAGGTTTGCTATTTCTTTGTGTAGTTTCTCCCAGTTAGTTCATCCTTAGTTCTGTTTTACCATCCCCACTTTATATTGGATATTATCAATAAATCACCCTCACACCTGAATAAGTGCTGCGTTTTGAGTCCTCCTTCCGCTCTCCACACGGCCGCTGCCCCGGACCGTGACAGTACGACGCGACCACAACATGGACCCAGCAGCGCTTAACCCGTCCAGGGAGCTACGGGAGACGCTCATCGATGCCACACAGGAGCTGATCGACCTGTGGCTGGAAAGCCCGGGTGGCACGTCCCAGCGCGCTATAGAGAGGCGGCTACAGCGTCTGGTGACCGGTCTCCCATGGCTTCTGGGCTCGCTCTGTTCGTGGGAGCGGGAGTTTCTCCTTTTGGACCTTGGACTACACCCCCCGTCTGCATTCACTTTCGAGCAGCCCGATGCGGTGAGTGAGCGGGATGCATTGCTTTCCCCAGTTTCCGGGACTTTATTTTCTGGGGCTATTCAGAGCGGGATGGGAGACTGTACGGGTCGCTTACCTACCTTCGTGGTAACGGATCCTTCCCAAGTGGGCGTGTACAAACCCTCTGTAAAACCGAGAGACTGTTTCTCTGCCGCTCCTTCTGAGCCAGGACTTTATTGCCATTCTCCGGCTCAGTTCTGTGTCCAGCCACAAGCTTCCCAGTCTGCAGCTCAACCGTTAGCCTCCCTACGGACACAATTACCGGTTCTGCCGCCGCTCCAGTTAGCCACTCAGCCACCTGCTTCTTCGACTGGGGGGCCCGAGGAGCCCATCCAGCCTCATGCCACACCGGCTGCCACATCAGCTGGGGGGCCCGAGGATCCCGTCCGGCCACCTGTGGCTGCTTCTCCACCTGTGGCTGCAGCGCTACCACCTGCTACTGCCACGCCTCAGCCTGAAGCTTCGTCCTCGCCCGGCCCGGCTTCATCCTCGCCCGGCCCGGCTTCAGCCTCGCCTGGTTCTGGTCCAGCTTCATCCTCACCTGGCCCAGCTTCGGCTACAGCGTCAGCTTCGCCTGGCCCGGCTTCAGCTACAGCTTCAGCCTCGCCTGGCCCGGCTTCAGCCTCGCCTGGCCCGGCTTCATCCACGCCTGGCCCGGCTTCATCCACGCCTGGCCCGGCTTCATCCTCAGCTTCATCCTCGCCTGATTCTGGTCCAGCTTCATCCTCACCTGGCCCAGCTTCAGCTACAGCTTCGCCCGGCCCAGCTTCAGCTACAGCTTCATCCTCGCCCGGTCCGGCTTCAGCCTCGTCTGGTCCAGCCTTCGTGTCTGCATCCTCGTCTGGTCCAGCTTCAGTCTCGCCCGGTCCTGGTCCGGCTTCGTCCCTGCCTGGTCCGGCTTCATCCTCGTCTGGTCCAGCCTTCGTGCCCGCATCCTCGTCTGGTCCAGCCTTCGTGCCCGCATCCTCGGCCACAGCATCCTCATCTTCACCCGCAGCGCCTGGTCCAGCCTCCGCTTCAGCGTCCTCATCAGCTTCGCCTGGTCCAGCCTCAGCTTCAGCGTCCTCATCAGCCTCGCCTGGTCCAGCCTCCGTGTCTGCATCCTCGTCTGGTCCAGCCTCCGTGTCTGCATCCTCGTCTGGTCCAGCCTCCGTGTCTGCATCCTCGTCTGGTCCAGCCACCGTGTCTGCATCATCCTCTCCGCCTGCTGCGGTCCCGGCTTCCGTGCCCTCAGCCTCGCCTGGCCCAGCCTCGTTTGGGTCTGGAGCTAAACGGCCGTTTTCTGGACCGCTGGCTAGGCTACTGGCCGGGCGCCGTCACCTGAGCGGCCGCCGTTGCCCTCCGCACGGCCGGCCCCCGGACCCTCTTCGCCTGGCCGGCCACCTGAACTGTGTTTTGGACTCTGCTCCCCTGTGAGTTTTTTTTGGTGATCATTTGTTTGGGACTCTGGGGCCTCCGTCTTTGGTCTTGGCCCGGTCCCTCCGTCCTGGGCCCCCTGCCGCCCGCCCGGATCTGGTGGTGTGTTTCTGTGGCTGTCGGGGGCCAGCCCTTGAGGGGGGGGGGGGGGTACTGTCATGGTCCTGCGACCATGACTCAGTGACTTTATGTTTATGTTCTTTATTGTTATTACTTTCATTATTATTCATGGCTGTTTTGGGATGGTTTGTGTTTGGGATTTTAGACACTGGGTTCTGGGTTTGTGCTCCCTCTGTTGGTCCCTGGTGTTAGTGTTCCCCTGTCTCGTCAGGTTAATCAGGTCCAGCTGTTTCCCCCACCTGTGTGTGATTTCCCAGTGTCTCTTTGTGTATTTATAGTGTGTGATTTCCTCTGCTCCTCGTCGCGTCGTCTGTGTTCATACCTGGTGTAATCCCCTGCGTGCTCTCCCTGCTGTTCTCCCTTCATGCTCAGGTTTGCTATTTCCTTGTGTAGTTTCTCCCAGTTAGTTCATCCTTAGTTCTGTTTTACCATCCCCACTTTATATTGGATATTATCAATAAATCACCCTCACACCTAAATAAGTGCTGCGTTTTGAGTCCTCCTTCCGCTCTCCACACGGCCGCTGCCCCGGACCGTGACAGCTACTCACAAAAAATTACATACTCACGGGAGTTTCTTCTGGATCTTCTGTTCTTGGGGACTTTAATCGCTACGACTTGAAGGAAACACTGAGCAGTTTTTATCAGTATGTGAACTGTCCCACACGCTTCAATAAGACTCTGGATCTATGTTACGGTTCCATAAAAGGTGCGTATACATCTGTGGCTGGCCCCGCCCTCGAATCCTCGGATCACAACATGGTGCATCTTCTGCCAGTTTACAAGACTGTGCTGAGAAGAGAGAAGGTGGGGAGACACCACATAAAGGTTTGGAGTGACGACGCCTCTTTATCCCTGCAGATCTGCTTTGACTGTACAGACTGGTCGGTGTTTAGAATCATGTAGAGATATTAATGAACTCACTGACGTTGTCTGCAGCTATATCTCCTTTTGCAGAGACATGATTATCCCCTCAAAGGTTGTGCATTTTTCCCTAATAACAAACCATGGTCTTCCAAAGCTCTTATGAGGCTGATTCATGAAAGGAAAAAAGCTTTTATTAAAGGGAATATCTTGAAAGTGAGAGAGTTTAGGAAGGAGATTAGATCAGAAATTAAAGCCAAAATAAAATACAAGGATAAGGTAGAGGCGGAGATGGGTAGCAATAACTTAAGGGTTGCCTGGGCAGGCATGAAACACATGACTGGTCACTGTCACAGTGACTGTAATAAGACAAGTCTCCCTGGTTTTAGTTCAGACTCTCAGTTAGCCAATGAGCTGAATAGATTTTATTTGAGATTTAATGACAATTATAATTTAAGGAATACACGTGATTTCTTAATAGAGAAATCCCGTGTATCCCCCCAGCTTTAGTCTTTAATGAAAGAAGGGTGGAAAATCTTTTTAAAATGAGTAAGACTAATAAAAGTCCAGGTCTGATAATATATGTGGCCAGGTGCTTAGAACATGTGCTGAGCAATTATGCAGTATTGTTTATTACATCTTTTTTTTTTATCAATTCAGCAATAGAAGGTTCCAGAGGTATGAAAAAAATCAATTATTTCTCCAGTTGCTAGGACCACAAAACCTACATCATTAAATGATTTTAGGCCTGTCGCTCTAACATCCTTAGTGATGAAGTCCTTTGAAAAACTTGTCAGGAAGGAGATCCTGCAGCAAGTAGAGAAGCTTATGGATCCACTACAATTTGCATACAGGCCTCGTAGAGGTGTTGATGATGCAGTGGTCACTCTGTTGAACTTCCTGTATCGCCATCTTGATGGCGCCAAAGCTCATGCTCGGCTCTTATTTATTGATTTTTCTTCAGCTTTTAATACTATCCAGCCACATCTGTTGGTTGATAAACTTCTTAACCAGTTGATTTTAATCTCGTTGGTTGGATTTTAGACTTTTTAACTGACAGATCTCAGTGTGTGAGAGTGAACGGCTGTTTTTCCAAACAGCTGAACTCGCAAATGCGACCAAATTTTTCAGTGGTGCGACTAAAAAAAAATATTTGGTTGCACCTGTGCGACCAACTGTTCAGGTAGCAAAAAAAAAATAAAAAATAAAATCTGCAACCTTCCCTGTGGTCAACAACAGACACATTTTGCCCCTATCGTGGACTAAACCAATCAGAGATAGTAAGGGGCGGGACCTCTCTGATTGGCCGTGGTCCAGTTGAAAGTGCAGGTGGAAGTGGGAGGTGAGTAGCTTGAATAAAGCGATATCAATTCATTAAATCCTGAATCGACTTTTAAATATAACTGTGTTTGGCCAGAAACGCCAGATTCTCAGATTAAAGCTCACAAAACCATTTCAACAACAACCAAACAGCAGATGAGAGCAGGTACACGGACTCCACACAAAGACGTAAACACAGACCCGACGCATCAGAATCAACTTTGTCTTTCTCGGCTTTCTCACCCGACGGCCCGTAGACGGACACGCTGTCGGAGCTCAGCGATCCTGATGCGTCCGGTCCGCGCTGTGTTTACCTCTTTTTGCGCTGATTCTGAGCTGCAGGTTTTGTCTCTCCAACCAAAATTCACCGAGCCAGCAGCAAAAGAAGCAGCAAACTGCGCTTCACATTTGATCAATGTCGTCATGAATTTTGCTGTTTTGCTTCCACGACTATTAAAATCACACTCCCTGCACAGCTAGTTCTCTCTCTCTCTCTGTACTTCAAGAACAGTTTCCCGTCTCCAATCTCTGTTTTCTGTATTATTCATTCGCTTATTACCCACCAGTCTACCGTTGTTTACAGCGCTGTGGCTGCTGTCTTTTTCTTTTCTTTTCTTTTTTTCACTTAAATGACCTCGGACAAGAAAGCCTATTTTTTCTGTTGTTCAATACTGAAGAAATTTAAACTTTATATGCAGAACATTGCAGAATATTTTTAAGGTTATCTGCTATAAAACGCCAGACCAGGAAAATCTCCTTCATGTTTTTCTGTTTTATTCTCAGTTACTTTCACACAAAGGCATCTGCTGTGATGTTCACAATTCTGATGAAGTCAGTACTGATAAATGATCAGAATTATAATATTTCTGACTGTCTGAGGCTAAGTTGAATCGAATCGGGACTTTGAAAACCGGAATCACCTGGGTCTGGGTGCAGTTCCCCCTCCAGGAGCAAGGGTACCTAGACCCGGTTTGTAGAGTACGCTTGGGGAGTGTGATCGTGTGTACAGCGTCTCTTTATGTCTGTCTCCACGTTGGTTGAGTGTGGAGTGAGTGCATATGAGAGCATGAGGGGGGGAATGGATGTTTGTGTCTGTGTGTGCCTGTATGTCTGTGTCTATATGTCAGGTTGGGTATCAGACGCCACCTCTCTGGGGACATCTCAGGCCCTCCAAGGTTTGGAGGCCTATCTCCACCTACCACCACTTCCCCTGCCGGTGGCAGACTCCCTCAGGTGTCGGTGCGTTGGTGGTTCTTTGTGTCTGGGGGTGGGCGTCCAGGTACACACCGGCTCACTCCTTGGCGGCCGCTTATCGGGGCCTGGAGCCTGGGGCTCGCTCGGGCCCCTTCGGGGGTGGGGTGCCCCCGGCCTCTCGGCCTGGGGCTCGGTCACTCAGGCACAGCTGGCGGCCGGCGGAGCTCACGGGCGCGTCACTGCAGCTCCCCCTGGCTTCTGCTCCGCGGCTGCTGAGTGAACCCTCATCTGGGACTCTCCTCAGCTCTTACTGGAACAGTGGCGCGGCTGCCCCTCTGTTGGTCTTCCATGGTCTCTTGTGTTCTGGGGGCCTCTGGATGTCTGGAGTTTTGATCTCCTCCACACCTGCTTCACACCCTGGAGGACGGGGCTGTGGCCCCCCCACACTCCCTAGCAGATCGTTACATGGAGAAACCTTTGGAATACAAGCGCGCTGATCCACACAGGTATGCACACGGGTGTTCACTGCTCGTAGACCCAAATTACACCTTTCTTGGCTGCTACTTCGAAGCACATCTGTCCTGCGTGCTGCACAACAACATTGAATATTTAGTATTTACTGCTGGTTACACTTAGCTAGGTTAATGCGATGGTGTTGTGTTTAGTATGTTGCTTTGTTTTTTTGTTTTTTTTGTTTTTTTTGCTTGTTTTCTATTCTTCTCTCAACAGGTGATCCAGGAGATTTTTTATTTTTTTTCTCCCCCCCTTTCTCACTGTCCCTCTCCCCTTCTGTTTTTCCTTTCCTTCCTCTTTCTTTCTCCCTTTCCTATCTCTCACTCATGTCTGTCCCGTCTGTAACATCTGAAAATAAAATATAATAAATAATAAAAACAAAGATCGACCAAATGGACCAATACGGCAATGCCACGATGATCCATTTGGCAAAATAAATCCATTGGGTATCCTTGTTGGTCTTCAGACAACAATTCTGATGGCTAAAGAACCAAATGGGACAGGCGGAAAAAAAAGAAAAAAAGAAAAAAAAAAGAAAAGAAAACCGGAATCGAATGGATTATAGAAATCAGTGATGATACCCAGCCCTAGTGAGCAGCCTAGGCAGGACAGAAGTGGATGTAGCTGTAATAGTAAAAGAACTATTGCTAACTTTTCTGTTAAGGCCTCCCATACGGAAAAGAAATAGTAAAAGCTTATATGTGATTACTCATGAAAGTGGCCACTTTCATGAGTAAATCATATAAGGCTTACATGATTTACTCATGAAAGTGGCCACTTTCGAATTACTTTCATACATTGTTTTAGTAAGTATCCAAAACATTGACAGTAGACAGTTATAAATATTTGGGGGTTGTTCTTGATAAGACTCTGTCCTTTGAGTCACATCTTGCTGCTACAGTGAAAAAGGTTCAACAAAGACTTTTTAAGGAGGTTGAGAGGTTTTAATGTTTCATCTGAAATGATGACTCTTTTTTATAAAACTTTTATTGAATCTGTTTTAACTTTCTGTATCATTGCTTGGTACAGTAATATGTTCTTGAATAATAAAACCAGACTTAGCAACCTGGTTAAAGTGGCTGGTCAGATTTCAGGGAGGTCTCAGGTCCAGCTTGTGGACTTTTATAACAGGCAGGTGCTGAGGAAGGCAACCTCTGTCTTGTTGTGTTCAGATCATCGTCTCTTTAATGATTTTCAACTGCTTCCATCAGGTTGTCATTATAGAGTGCCTGCAGTGAAGACAAAGAGACATAGATTGTCCAAGATGGCAGCATGCTCTTTGTTTGTTACGTGTTACGTGTCCGTCTAATTAGTTGTTTTTAAAAGATTTTTTAATCTATCTCTTAACGTATTTCTTAACTAATTTTTTTAACGTATTTTTTAACCAGACAGTTAATATTGCATGGATTGTTTGGAAAAACGTGTGGTTGGTAGATGCTTTGGAAGTTGATGGATGCATCTTCCTGGAGCTAACAAGCCTAGCCTGGCCCTGTACCGTCCTCCTGGAGTTATTTGGCCTAGACCCGGCTCTATCCCATCTTCCAGGAGCTAACTGGCTAGGGTCTGGCCCTGCACCGTCCTCCAGGAGTCAATTGGCTTAGGCTTAGGCCTGGCCCTGTGCCATCCTTGTGGAGCTAACAGGCTAAGGACCAGCCTTGTACCATCTCCCATGAGCTAACTGGCTTAGGCCTGGCCCTGTGCCATCCTTGTGGAGCTAACTGGCCTAGGTCCGGCCTTGTACCATCTCCCATGAGCTAACTGGCTTAGGCCTGGCCCTGCACCGTCCTTCAGGAGCTAATTGGCTTAGGCCCGATCCAGCATCTTCCCACAGGAGCAAATTGGCTAAGATCTGCCCCTGCACTGTCCTCCAGGAGTAAACCGGCTTAGGCCTGGCCCAGCGCTATCCTTTTGGAGTTAACTGGCTTAGGTCTGGTCCGGTGCCATTTTCCTGGAGCTAACTGGTTTGCTTCACCCAGAGGTCTGTACTGTTCACTTCTGTTAAGTACTAAAATTGTGGATGATGGCAGTATTTACTATTCTAATTTGCCTCTTGGCCTTTTTGGACCCTCGGATAAGCAATTGCTTATGGACACATAGCAGGGGAACCTCTGAAAATGATTTTTATCTACAAGAGAATTTTGAAAAAGGAACACGCTCTATAATGTTGCAAAAATCAGAGCAGTTATCAACTCAGTTGGATCATGACATTAGTTTCATGCATGTTTTGCCCAGAGACTTACCTAAACTTCAGTCTATTCTGGCCTTGCATACTTATTTCATTTGCCCATTTAATGGAGGTTTCAGCTCGGGTTCAACATATCAAAGCATTGAACCCAAATCAAAGGCGAAACAGAGGTTGTTGATTGTCTTGCTTCTACTTTTGTCAGGAAATGTGCAACCAAATCCTGGCCCTGAACTGCAATATTCCCAGACTCCTTCTGATTTTAAAATAATGTCTGGTGTCAAATATATTCATCTTAATGTGCGCAGCCTACTACCGAAGATGGACATGGTCAAAATTTGGGTTAAATCTACAGATGCAGATGTTGTTATAATTTCTGAAACTTGGTTAACTAAATCTATTACTAATGAAGACATTAACATATATGGGTACAATGTATATCGCACTGATAGGCCAAAAAAAGGAGGCGGTGTAGCTATTTATGTCAAATCAAGATTTAATGCTTCGATTGTTCTGTCCCAATCGATATGCAAACAAATGGAGTTTTTGGCCTTGAATGTAGATATTGCTAATACTTTTTCGATAACCATTGCTGGGTGTTACAGGCCCCCATCTGCTTCAAAAGAGGCATTATCTTCATTAAAGCACCTTTTGGCTAAACTAAATTATACCGAACTACTAATGGCTGGAGACTTGAACTCGGACTGGCTAAATGCAACTTCTGGTGAATTTAAAGAATTCTGCGATTCAATTAATCTTACCCAGCTAGTCTATCTTCCTACCAGGCCAAATCTTAAATGCCCTGAAAAGTCTACATTAATTGATTTGGTTTTAACAAATGTACCTCATAAATTCTCTTCACTTGGTGTTTTCTGTAATGACCTAAGTGATCACTGTGTTGTTGCTGTTTGCAGAAATGCTAAAATTCCAAAATGTAAGCCACGCATAGTGTGCAAAAGGAATCTTAAACAATTTAATGAACAGGCTTTTCATCATGATTTGTCATTAGTTAATTGGGAAAAATCGGACTATTACCAGATGTAGAGCTAGCTTGGACATATTTTAAGGAAAGTTTTATGGGAATTGTTAATAAACATGCCCCCTTACGGAAAGTTAGAATTAAAGGTCGAGAAAATCCTTGGTTTTCGCAGACACTCGCAGATAGCATACACAAGCGTAATAGAGCATGGGACAAGGCGAGACAAACAGATACTTCCACTGATTGGTCTGTTTTCAAACAGCTTAGAAATAAATGTACTTCTCTTATTAAAAAGGCCAAATCTGAATACTTTTTGTCTGTCACCACTGAGAACCTCAATGATCCACAGAAATTTTGGAAAGTAATCAAGTCTTTTTCCGCCAATAAAATGACTCAAACCTTTCCTAAATCTGTTGTAAAAGATTCAGTCTCAATTAATGATAAAACTGAAATTTTGAATTGTTTTAATGAACACTTTCTATCAGTGGGTTCCTTGTTTGCTTCTGCAGAAACTTTTTTAACAAATACTTGCCCAGAACTCTCTATGTTTTCTGGAGACCGTTTTAACTTTGTACCTTTTAGTGTTTATGAAGTGCATAAAGCTTTAAAGGCTTTGGATCACAGAAAACCTCCTGGTCCAGACTTGATGGAACCTTATTTTTTGAAGTTGGCAGCTGATTTTATTGCAGAACCACTCTCAATTCTATTTAATTTTTCAATTAAAACCAAAGAAATTCCAGCGGTTTGGAAATCAGCTTTCGTTTTGCCTTTATTGAAAGGAGGTGATCCATCGGTGTTGACTAATTATAGGCCAATATCAAATTTGTGTGTTTTATCCAAAATCCTGGAATCTCTAGTTTGTGACCAGTTGAAAGAGTTTTTGTACTCTAATGATATTGTCTCCAAATTTCAGTCAGGCTTCAGGAAAAAACACAGTACTAACACTGCCACTATGAAAGTGATAAATGATATTATTGTGGCACTTGATAAGAAATTGTACTGTGCGTCACTCTTTATTGACCTCTCAAAAGCTTTTGACACTGTTGATCATGCAGTCCTAAAAAACAGACTGCTCAGCCTTGGATTGTCAGAACATGCATTAGCGTGGTTCTCAAATTATCTGAAAAATAGAACCCAGTGCATTAAACTTGAAGGTCTTTGTTCTAAATTTGTTGCTGTCCACAAGGGGGTGCCACAGGGCTCAGTTTTGGGTCCCCTTCTGTTCCTTTTATATATCAATGACTTGGGTCAAAATGTCTCAGACACAAATTTGCATTTTTATGCTGACGACACAGTTATTTACTGTTATGGATCATCTCTTGCTCAGGCCATTGAAACTTTACAGAAAGCCTTTGTTGCTTTCCAGCATTCACTTATTCAGCTAAAATTAGTTCTCAATGCTGACAAGACTAAGCTAATGTTGTTTTCCAAGTCAAAGAAGGTCCCGGAGCCTATTCCAGTGGTGTCCACCCTTGAAGGAAATGTCATAGAGATAGTTCATGAATATAAATACCTTGGTGTCTGGATTGATGACTCCTTCACCTTTAAACCACATATAGAGAGACTAGTAAAGAAACTGAGACTTAAACTTCGTTTTTTCTTCCGTAATAAACAGTGCTTTTCTTTTGCAGTAAAAAAACGTCTTGTCACTGCAACCTTTTTATCTGTGTTAGATTATGGTGACATTCTGTATATGAACGCTTCTTCTTCATGTCTTCTAATGTTGGACACGATGTATCATGCTTCCTTGAGGTTTATTACCAATTGTAAATACCTGACCCATCACTGTGATTTGTACTTAAGAGTAAAATGGCCTTCTTTGGCCATTAGAAGACAGGGGCATTGGTACACTTTTATTTACAAAGCTATGCTTGGATTGCTGCCTCCTTATATTTGTACTTTGGTCACAAGGACAAATAGTGGTTCTTACTCCTTGCGCTCAAATGATCAGCTGCTGTTGTCTGTTCCCCTTGTCCGCACAGAGCTGGGTAAGAAAGCCTTTGTCCACTCTGCGCCTTTTTCATGGAACATGTTACAGAAAGACTGGAAACTAACTGAATTGTTGTCTTTAAATGTTTTTAAAACTAAACTCAAAGGCCTACAGGCTGCCTCAATAATGTGTAATTGTTTTGTGTAATTTTAACTTTGTTTGTTCGTATGTATTTGTCTTGAAATGTGCTGCCTCTTGGCCAGGACTCCCTTGAAAAAGAGGTCTTTGATCTCAACGGGATATTCCTGGTTAAATAAAGGTTAAATAAATAAAATAAAAATTTTGTACCTACTGCTATTATCATAGTTAAATCTATTTACAGAACAATCAGCTGTGCTGCATCAAATAAGAAGGCACACAAATTATTTGTGCAAGTCCAAAAACTGTAGTTTGTGTTCAGTATAAGACAGAGGAGAACAGCACAGGCCTAAACCCTGCAGGTCTAACAGCAGGAGGTGCATCAGTCCAGTTTTCCATGTGGGAACAGCGTTTACACTGGAATCTGCCTTTGACGGCTTTTTTAGAGCAAATATGAAATTCAGCAGTATAACTGACACACAAGACAAAACAATAACTACACAACACACTAACTACAGCCTCCAAACACATGAAATGTCTCACATATGAAAACTCGCTCTCTCTCTCTGTCTTTCGCTCGCCTGCTTTCCGTCGCGGGTGTCACTCCTAAAAACTTCCCCTTCTGCCTAAACAACCAAATGTCACATGTTGCCATATCATTTTTTTGATTGGCTGACATGGTAAACTGTTAGGGAGTTTTTATTGTTTTATTTGCTTATGCTTCAAAAGTTATGTTACACATATTTCACCAGACACAGTTTTCTGTAGAAACAGGAAGCTGACCCTGTGACACTGGGATTTACCGCAAGAGACCAGCAGAGAAATACATATCCGCAGAAGCTGACTTGCATTATATTATTCTTAGAAATTGACTTGCAACACACATACTTTGTGACACACACACACACAGCTTGCACACAGACAGCATCAGGACCTGCGTAGCAGGAAATGTGATTATATTTGCATATTGACGATGTAACCTATAAAAATAAACGAATACTGCAGTTCGGTGTGATTTGCTCTGAGCTTTTCACCCGTGCCGCACGTTGTCAATCTTAAGTGTCTCAGTGTTGATTATTCATCTGACTGTTTGTTAACTGTAAATCTCTGACATAAACTCTAACACCAATAGGGAAGGTTTTTTTTTTCTTTTTCTTTTTTCGCTCGCAAGCGGAGAGTGTTTGCTAGCACTGTCTGTAGAAAATGCCGTTTTTACCGTTCTTCCCGCTGTAAACACCACTGTTTTGTTCATAAAAAAACATTGTGTGTATTTTTTATCATAACTCTGGTTTTACGTGGCCCATCGACACAATTCAAAAACTGGTATATAGTTTGAAGTCCGCACTTTTGGTCATGTGATTTTGACACGCCGGCGTCCAGCGACCCCAGAGGGTTAACCCTCTCAGGCTCAAATTAAACTTTTTGTTGCTAATGCACAACCAAGTCCTGCAGTGGTAAAACTACTAAAAAAACCTCATAAAATATGTATGTGGGGTAATCAGGTTGTTAGTTTTTAACTGTTGCAAATCAGCAACGCCTGCCTCAAGAGGGTTAACTCGCTAACGAGGGAGAGCTTTGGTCAGAACCAGGCGGTGGAGCTTAATGCTCATCACCTGTCTCTAGCCCAAATCCTTCAAAGAGTAGTTTCCCTCGCAGCTATTTATTCCCATGACACTTATTATTGGTTCACCATGCACAACACAGGTGAAGCCATAAAAGGGCAGGAAGTTTACCAAACAACAAACAGAATCTTCACAAGGGATGTGTCTACAATAAAACCTCCCCCAGCACAGAGTGGCTGGAGAGGTGGTCAGGATCAAAGGAATGGCTTTGATCCTACTGCTTGAACTAAGACTGTACAAATTTAAGAAACACAATGACATATTCAACAATTTGACTTAACATTCCCCCCTTTTTGTCATTGTATACTTAAATTTCAACCTATGCACCCTTGTTTTTGACAGTGTCAGTGTAGATTTCATTCATACACAGCTCCTCACGTCATTCACCTCCTATTGCTTCAAAAGTTCACAGTTAATACATGTAAGTAGTTAACCTGCTTCTCATTGATCTCATACACAGTAAACTGCAACTTGCAAGTAAACAAATGAATGTCAACAGTCAAACAAGAAGAATCAACATTCTGAAAATCATATCAACTGTATACAGACATAGGCATTCAAACACATCAGTTGATTTTATTGTTTGTCCATGTGGCTTTCAGCTATTTTCAAAGCTGTAGCTCGGTCAACACTCCTTTTTATGACTCCCATCAACCCCTCAAATCTTCTCACTGTAGGCATCCTGTGGGGGTTAGAGTCAACTGGTGAAACATCTGCATTTACAACTCTTCTCCTTTCCTGTTGTCCCTGCAGAAAAAGATTTTTAAAAGGAAATTGGATCAAGTTGTTTATGATCTTCTCCCCCCTTTTTGAGTCATGTCCACCCATGGCTCAAAACTTCAACCAGCTTAGAGAAGTTTACATGATCTTGCTCTTGACGAAGGCGGTCGCACTTTTCTCCTCTCCTCCTCTCCCTTAGCTTCCCTGCTTAGCCTCTTATGTCCTTGTCTAGTCTCGTGTTTTTTGTATTACTTTTCCCTGGAACACTCTCTAACAGTCTGTTCTCTAAAACCTAAAAGAGGAATTATGGATTTGATCAACTGGTCCCTAAATGCAATTGACACCCCTTTTCTTAACGAGAAGTTTGGGCTCGGGTGAGCCTGAGTGCTGAAGATATCTACCTATTCGGAACCATGATAACAGGGTTCTGGCTGATCGGAGCTGGCTTGGCCCTGACTTATCGAAGAATTAAGGAAGCGGAACCGGCTGTTCAAACCCCACAAGGCTGCCCGCTGGGATTGGAATGATGGGAGAGGCGTGAGTTTCTCAAAATGGACTCATTGAGTCAGCACGGATAAGATCTTGGAAAGGCTGATGGCTGCCGTGAATACTCGAATAAGATCTCTGACTGCAGACTGGATACATCTCGGAAGGGCTCGCTTGGAATAACATCTCTGAGCGCAAATTGGATGACATCTCGGGGAGGCACACTGCCGTGAGTTCTCAGAATCGGCTCTTTGAGCACAAGAATGACAACATCACAGAGTGGAGCAGAGAGTATGGTGAAGCTCACGGCTCTCCAACGGGAGATTGAGAGACCAGTGTTGGACTGTAGAACTGCTTTGAAATTCATATGAGCTGTTCGCACTAAAGTAAAAAGCACCATCACTTCATGCGGATAGCCTTTTGGCGCCAGCTGCGGTCGCAAGGCTGGAGCCGAACAAAACACCCTGATAACGACTGTGTTTAGTCTGTTCCTTCCCATTCCATGAAAGGCCACCTGGGTTGGCTGGAAGACTGTTTACTTAGCCTGGCAGGGCGAAGCACACTGTCTCAGTTGAACTCTGAACACGCACACACATACTGATAAGCACTCACCGACGCATCAACCTCCCTACCCCGGATCTAACGCCACCTCCAACGCTTACCTCCCCTCTGATGTGGACATCGGGTCAGTTGGAGGCGCAGTCGAAAGATTGCAGCGGTCCCAGATCAAATGTAGACACTGGAACTCTTTCCCATGTTGCTTGTCTGTGTTTATTGTGCTATGGTGTGTTGATATCTGTGCATTCCTGTATTATCCTTTTGTGTTACACATTTCGATGTTTTTTTCCTCGCTACCTAGCCTGACCTGTCTCCCCAATGTGATGTTTGTGTATTGTATGTACGGTCGGCAAGGTCTGTCATCTCGGTTGTGGGCAAAAGACCTGCAACTGACAAATAAAGGCTATGTCATCATCATCTCATAATATATAAAGAAAAATGTTTGATACATTTTTTTTTTTATCTACAAGTGCATCCTGTGTACCCTACCTCATTATCCATGTGATCTCTTATCACTGACACTTCTCTCTGGAAAATAATTAATAACGTTTTACAGTTACTACCATGCTATTACTTAAATACCTCTAGTCATCTTTTAAGATTCAATCACTGATCAGGTGTGTCTTCTTCAAATTGAGAACAATTTATGTTTACATTATGTTTATGTTCTACAGTTACTTCAGGACACCTGGAAGGAAATTCACAGAGCAAATAATCATGTGTTCTGGGAAAGACGGATGTTGGTCACATTAGCTAGCAGTGGAGAATTCTTGAAACTGTTGACATTGATGCTGCCAATGTTTGATTATTGTGTCATCTTATTGTTGACTTCTAAACCTCAAGTAGCTCATGTTTCTGCTGCTGTTCAAACAGACTTGTTTAATTTAACTCTAACTGTATATTTAGTTTCAGGATCTTCGCCTGTTCAAACAAAACTACGTTGTGTTTTTACACGACACGTGCTTCCCTTAGGTAATATTATCTGAAATTTCTGCACCCATTTCCATTGCAATCCAGTTACATTTGTTCATGAAACCAGATGACACACATCAATCTAAATCAATTAATGGCCTGGATGACCTCGAATGTCCTGGTTCTAAATTCAGATAAAAGTGAAATATTATAGTTGGCCCTGAAAATATGGCATTACATTGGGCTCCAGGGACACAAGTATTCTTGGAGGATATGTCCTTCAGTACAAACCCATATGGAAAAGATACACTGAAAAAAGTGATATTGGCTCCTTTTAGATATAGCATATTTTATTTTGGTATATCTTTTTAATTCAAATGAGTCCTGTCTACATATATAATTCGAGTAACTCCAGAATACATTCCCTGCGTTATAATTCAATTAATTTTAGTTAATTAAATGTAGCTCAAAATATTTAAGTATGTTTTTCATAGCATCCTGCTGGGCCATTTTGCACATGCATTAGGACAGGCCACCATTTTGCGCGCGGACTGAAAAAGTGGACGCTTTTTGTGTGCTGCAAGCGGGTTCAAGTTAATCACACAACTTCGTGTAAAGGTGGTCTAGCTTCGGTAAGTAAACCTTTTACGGTCGTTTTTGTTTTATTTTTTTTTACCTCAGTCAAAGCATGTTGACTCTTTAAGACGTGTACACATGGAGAAAGAAGTCTAAGTAGTTGTACACCTCTGAACTTTGTCGTGATTTGACTTAAGCTAGCTATGTGCGCTATTAGCTACTGCTCTATTAAAAGAGTAATTGTATTGATGAAAACTGCTACGTTAAAATGTCATATGTTTTTAGCTTAGTTCTGGTGGCACTCTTTGTACTAACAAATTATGAAACGAGGCAATTTCTCTGTTGTAGTTAGCTGTAAAGTTCACTGTACAGACAGCCTGCAGTTTTAAATTGAGAAATCGTCCCTCCCGCCACAACATTAGCATTAAGGAATCGTCGGGCGGGGGAGGGGGCTTCTGAACGCACCTGCACAGTCAGGGGTGCAGCAGGAAATAAATAAGTAGGATTGGCGTTGCGCAACGTCTTTTGTGCAGAAACAAATAATGGTTGTAAACTGTGGAGGAGAATAATTCAGTGGTTGCCAAAAATGTGAGATCAAAAGGCACTGAGAGTGATGTTTGTCAGAACTGAAATTAACTCAGAAAAGAATTTGCTTCACGTGATAGAGCTGTTGAGTGCGAGACCTGCCAGCGGTCTGGTTTGGCATTTGAAGTCTCGCTACGTGCTTTCAAACCGCTGCATTTAATCTCAGAGAAAACTAACACAGAGAAGTAAAGCAAGTGTGTAAGTTCATCTCTGTATGTTTCCATAGTATTTCCATGTTGAGCTTAACAACCGATGTATGGAGCCACAGCTGGACTGGCTGTCGGGGTTTTGTATTGAGGGGGAAAGGAAGCGATTTGTTTCGTACTTCAGCTAGAATGAAAAAAGACACAAAGATGGAGTTATTTGGCGTCTTTATGCTGAACAGCTAAAACTTCTTCCCTCATTCTCCCCCTCCCTCTCCTGTTGCTACTTCAATCATGAAACTGATCAATTAGCAGCTGATCGGCTTTTCTGTCGCGAGTCCCGTCTCTCGTTTGTTAATCGCCCAGTTTGCGCTAGAAAGAGGAAAACGGCAGATAAACAACAGCAGCACGTTTAAGCTTGATAAGCTGTTGCTGTTTTTTAATATTACTTTCTAGTATCAGCTTGTGTTTTCTGGAGCCACAGCCGTAATAGCTGCTGGTCATGATTAGTTTGGATATGTGGTGAGAAAGAAACATGAAGGTGAAACCAGGAGAAGTTTTTACTGAATCATCAGAGCTGAACAGGTAATGAAGAAACAGGTTTACCTGTTTACGTGGGTTCACTCCGGGTACTCCGGCTTTCTCCCACCGTCCAAAGACATGCAGCTTGTGGGGATAGGTTAATTGGAAAATCCAAATTGCCATTAGGTGTGAATGTGCGAGTGAATGTGAGTGTGAATGGTTGTCTGTCCCTGTGTGTTGGCCCTGCGACAGACTGGCGACCTGTCCAGGGTGTACCCCGCCTCTCGCCCTATGACAGCTGGGATAGGCTCCAGCGCCCCCCGCGACGCTGAAAAGGATAAGCGGAAGCGAATGGATGGATGGATGGATGGATGGATAAATTCGATTACGTCAATTAAGCATTATGAGGCAGAGGGTGGTTTCCTAATATTTTTGCTGGGAGTTGGCAGCCCTATTAGTTAGGTTGTTTAATATTTCTATGTACTGTTTAGAATACCTGAATAAGGAGGATGGTGTAAGTTTTTTAGGTTGATCAGTATTGCTGAAGTATAAAATATTTTGGGTGCAGTGTATTTTTTGCATACAGGTATAACAGAATAGCTTTAATGTTTTGTTTTTTTAAACTGAGTATGAACTTATACAAAATGCAGCAAAACATTTATAAAAAAACAGTTTTATTTTTTATAAAATACACTATATTGGATTCATATCGGCATCGGCAGATAATCAAATTTATGATATCGGTATCGGACATAAAAAAGTGGTATCGTACCATCTGTAGTTTGTACAGAGGCACAATGTGGGTGGCTGTAGCTCAGGTGGCATAGCGGGTCAGCCACTAATCAGAAGGTCGGTGGTTCGATCCCAGGCTGCATCCTGGCTGCATGCCAAATATCCTTGGGCAAGATACTAACCCCGTGTTTGCCTACTGGTGGTGGTCAGAGGGCCCGGTGGCGCCTGTGTCCGGCAGCCTCGCCTCTGTCAGTGCGCCCCAGGGCAGCTGTGGCTACAATGTAGCTTGCTATCGCCAGTGTGTGAATGTGTGTGTGTGAATGGGTGAATGACTGAATGTAGTGTGAAGCGCTTTGGGGTCCTATGGACTAGAAAAGCGCTATACAAATGCAGGCCATTTACCATTTACAAGTAAGATTTGTTTTGTTACAAGGGAGTATCATGAAGTAATGCACTAATGGCTTGGAAACGGTAATTGTCTTTTTTTTTTTTTTTTTTTTTGGCCTGTCCCGTTTGGCTCTTTTGCCATCAGAATTGTTGTCTAAAGGCAAAGAAAGATGCCCAACGGATTTACTTTACCAAATTGACCATCCCAGCCTTGCCATAATGGTCCATTTGATTCACCTTTTATTGTTCATTTTATTTTCACTTGCTGAATACGGGACAGACTTGACTGGGGGAAAGAAGGGGAGAAAGAAAGAGGGAAAGAGAAACAGCTGAGAAGAGGGACGGGGGAGAAGGGCAAAAGACAAAAACCAACAGAACGGGCAGAGAAAAAAAAATGCATATATCAATCACCTGGATCGCCACTGTCCCAGAAAGAGCTGAGGAGAGTCCCAGATGAGGGCTCACTCAGCAGCCGCGGAGCAGAAGCCAGGGGGAGTTGCAGTGACGCGCCCGTGAGCTCCGCCGGCAGCCAGCCGTGCCTGAGTGACCGAGCCCCAGGCCCCGGGGGCACCCCACCTCCGAAGTGGCCCGAGCAAGCCCCAGGCTCCAGGCCCCGATAAGCGGCCGCCAAGGAGTGAGCCGGTGTGTACCTGGACGCCCATCCCCGGACACAAAGAACCACCAACGTACCGATGTCTGAGGGAGTCCGCCACTGGCAGGGGAAGTGGTGGTGGGGGAGATAGGCCTCCATACCTTGGAGGGCCTAAGATGTCCCCAGAGAGGTGGCGTCTGACACCCAACCTGACATATAGACACAGACATACAGGCACACACATATACAAACATCCATTCCCACCCTCATGCTCTCATATGCACTTACTCCACACTCAACCAACGTGGAGACAGACATAAAGAGACGTTGTACACACAATCACACTCCCCAAGCGTACTCTAAGCCCCGGGTCTAGGTACCCTTGCCCCTGGAGGGGGGGAACTGCACCCAGACCCAGGTGGTGTTACCCTTTTCCCTGCGGTGGGGGGAGGCAGACCGCCCCGACTCCGCAGCAGCAGGGAGGCCCCACACTCCAGACCGCAGTCGGACGGCCAACTCCTCCTCCTAGCCCCCCCGCTCCAGCAGGTCGCAGAGAACGGGGGTGAGAGAAGACTCCAAACCTCCCTCCACCCGCTCATTGTAGTGTTGATGCATGTGTGTTCTAAGGTGCATTTAAAACCCAGGAGGGCATGGAGCTACCTGCCAGAGAGCAGCAGGTAAGCGCATGGTCCCTCCTGCTGGCCCTCAATGTCTACGTGTATTTAACATTGAGAGGTGGGCAACGACGCCACGGGTGGGGTAATTGTCTTTCTAAAGTCCTCATTTTAATTTTTTGTATTTGTTCCTTTTCTGGCAGATTTTCTTCCCCTTATGTGTTATTGTTTATTCAAGGAAACGGTGTTATTTTGGTAAGTACATGCAAATTCCTTACATATTTATCACGGCAGTATTGCAGTGACAAGTTTATCTATCTCATCTTAAGGGTTCATGTGATTATTAATATTGATATTAATTAAAATCAATTAATATATATGATTAATATAGTTTAAGAAAAGATGCCTCTATATTTGGTACAGTTTTTTTCTTTTTAAAGACTAGGGCATAAAACACTGATTCCATGTGTTGCCAACAGTTCCCATCCTTTAGAGCAAATTATTTAAAGTTGAACATGAAAGTTGCTGGCTGTAACATATTTGTTTTTGGGGTTTTTTTTCTTTTATTTGATTGTTTAATTGGCACTGTTATGGTATTGCTTTCCAACCTGATCAGATTTTAGGTGCACTCTAGATCAGTGTTTCCCAACCCTGTTCCTCAAAGACCTCTGTCCTGCATTTTTTAGATGTCTCCTTGCATCGCCACACTGATTTGAAATAATGTTTACCCTAATTTCTTCATTAAGTTGTGCACAAGTCTGTCACTGACACAGTTAATATGTGAGGGTGCACTGAAGCAGAGAAACATCAAAAATATGCAGGATGGGCATCCTCAAGGAACAGAGTTGGGAAAAGAATGCTCTAGATAATACAGCCTACAAGCATACTTCTAAGATGCATCCATTATTGTAGGTTAACCACGGCTAAAGCTTTCTTTGTGTAAAGTACTAAGTGTGTTTTTTGTTTTGGTTTTTTTTGTTTCAAATTTTCTCTTTGTTGTATGTCCAGTTTATGTGGAAGTGTAAAGACTGCAGTGCTGAAGTTTCTAGACGATCAGAACTTCTTAAGCACTATAGACTGAAACAGTCATTTTGGGCGTGGCCATCACATTAAGTGCCTATATCCTGAGTGTCCATGTGTTTTAAAGACTTGGAATTCACTTCTGACACACTTGTCAAGGAATCATAGCAATACCTCAGAGCACTCTGACAAATTTACAACTTTTTCCTGTCAGTTATGTTGTTGTAGTGAATTAGGAACAGAGCGTGAATATTTTGTGCACATTAGCCGTCATTTAAAAAACAATGAGACAGTAACATGTATGTTTAAAGGTTGTGACTACAAATCAAATATTTACAGTACCTTTAAGTCACACATCAGTCGCAAGCACAGTTTACACTCGCTGGTAGACTTCAAAGAGGATATTGTCAGAGGATCTTTTGCAACTGAAACTGCAGAGCATGATGCTTCAAATGTTGAGGAATTGTGGGTGTTGTTGATTTAGAGACATCAAATGATCAAATGATTAAAACTAGAAAATATTTTTCACGTTCCAAGTGCTGCAGTTGATGAACTTTTGGAGGAATTTCAGTATTTGTTGGGCACAGCATCTTTGTGTAGTGCAGCAAAAGTTATCCAAGACACATTAAACAGTCACAGCTTGCAAATAGACCAGTCAGTCATTGAAGAACTTGCATCTGCACTGTGTACATCTAATCCTGTGTATAAATCGGTAGGTAAAGGCTGTCCCCTAGCAACATCCTTTAAGCACAAAAATTTCTACAAGGAAAATTTTAAAGTTGTAGAGCCTGTAGAGTATGTTTTGGATGAAAAAAAAAA
This sequence comes from Maylandia zebra, assembly GCF_041146795.1. NCBI lineage: Eukaryota > Metazoa > Chordata > Actinopteri > Cichliformes > Cichlidae > Maylandia > Maylandia zebra. Next base: position 35,375,770 of record NC_135186.1, read on the forward strand.
GAACATTTCAGTATGTTCCAGTTTTAAAGGTTTTACAGCAGCTTTTCAGTGATTGCCACCTTCTTGCTAAGGTTTTGGATGGTAGTCGCTTAACAGAAGAAAGTGGGGAAGAAGTGATTTACAGGTCTTTTAGGGAGGGGTTGTTTTTCAAAGAAAACAGTTTTTTATCAGCAGGTGAATTGCGAGTGTTACTGAATTTGTATATTGACGATTTTGAGATTTGCAATCCACTTGGCACTTCCCGTAAAAAGCACAAAATCTGTGCCATATATTGGACTCTTAGCAATTTACCACCTGCTTGCCATTCATCACTGACTTCCATTTATCTGGCTTTACTCTGCAAGTCTGAAGATGTAAAGACATCTGGATATGAAAAGATTCTAGAGCCCTTGTTGAGTGATCTTGTTACTTTGGAAAGTCAAGGGATTTTTATTGCACATCTTGGAGAATTTGTCAGGGGCACAATACAGTGTGTCATAGCAGATCATTTAGGAGCACACAGTATTTCTGGATTTATTGGAGTTTTTCAGGTGAATACTTTTGCAGATTTTGTGAGGCCAAAAGATCTGATATTCAAGAAACAGAGGCTAGTTCAGGCGCGTTTACTCTGAGAAGCAAAGAGACACATGAAATGCATGTAAGTTCTGCACAGAGTAATGCAAAACCATGTCACGGTGTTAAAAGACGGTGTGTTTTCTCCGCACATCTCTCCCATTTCAGTGGATATCCTCCAGATATTGCACATGACATTTTTGAGGGCATATTACCAGTTGAGTTGGCATACTGCCTGAATATCTTAATTTTGAAAAAATATTTTACACTTGACAGCCTCAATGAGTCCATTCTGACATTTCCCTACAAATGGGCAGACAAGAGTAATCGCCCTCATGCTATTCCCAGGCCTTTCATGCAGAACAAAAGCATTGGAGGAAATGCTCATGAAAATTGGAGTCTCTTACAATTCCTTCCATTGTTGGTAGGACACTTGGTACCTCCAGATGAAACAGCTTGGCAGGTAATTTTGGACCTAAAGGACATTGTTGAACTAGTTGTTGCACCAGTACACACAGAACAATCAATTGCTTTCCTTGAGTCTAGAGTCTCTGACCACAGATGTAGGTTGAAAGAGCTGTTTCCAGGACTGAAGCTGTTACCAAAACATCGTTTTGTGGAGCATTATCCACAGATGATTAAATTCTTTGGGCCACTTGTTGGCATGTGGACCATGAGGTTCGAGGCAAAGCACAGTTTTTTCAAACAGGTTGTTTGTCACACACGGTGCTTTAAAAATGTGCTACTGTCACTGGCAGTGAAACATCAGTTCATGATGGCATACCACTTGGAGTCTGTCACAACTGTAAGGCCGAGCCTAACTGTCTCAGCTGTTTCTACTGTCTCTGATGACATTCTGCATCATGATGTACAGCGAGACTTGAAGATTAAATTCCCTGATATTACCCATATTCAGCTCACAAGGAATGCTTCTGTGAATGGAACAAACTACAGACCCGGCATGATTGTAGCTGAAGCTGAGAGTCTTCGTGGCAGATGATGATTTTAGGAGACTTGACGTTCCATCAGGGATGCCAAGAACTTTGACTGATCTTCAGAGCACAATTCGCCAAGCATTTGGAATTGAAACAGACTTTCGTATTCAATTCTTGGATCCTGACTTCAACAATGAGTTTATGAACATAACATCAATGCAAGACATTCAAGGCAGAAGTACAATCAAACTTGTGTACATGGCAAATCTGGATACAAGTGCATCTTTGTCAAAGTAGTATCCCACATGCAGTCTTGACTCATCTGCAAGTCCACAAAGTATTCAAAGAAACTCCAGTCTCTCATCGTCTTCATCCAACTCAGACAGCACCATAATTCTACCACAGTCAGACAGACAGTGAGCTGAGATCATGTGCATGGCCTCGCGAGTTTACTATTCCTCGATTTTCATTCAATGTAGAGGTGCAACTTCAGCGTGGAAATGAGACCTTCAGAGAAACTGGAACTCGGCTCAAGATTACTTCAGGTGTTAAATCTGACATCTTAGAGAAGCTTGCTGAGGCGATTTTTCAGTTTACTGCTTATCCTCAAAATTACCAAATAGATGAAGTTGCAGGGGCACTGATCAAAAAATTTCCTTGTCTGCGAGAGCCATCTGCCACGGGTTACTATGGCTGGATGATTAGCCTGAAATATAAGATGGCTAATTACAGGACAAAGATGCACAACATTGGCTGTCCTGAAGTACGGAGCCCCCCAGGGGACAGGGGAGAAAAAAAAATTAGGGAGGAAAAAAAAAAATTAGGGAGGAAAAAAAAAATTAGGGAGGAAAAAAAAAAATTAAGACGGACTTTTGCGAGATCTCGCAAAAGTATTGCGAGCGCTCGCAAAAGTATTGCGAGATCTCGCAGTCTAGAAAACATCAGGGTTGAGCTTTTGACCGACGTCAGACGAAGAAACGGTGCCTCAGATGTAAGACAGAAGATGTCAAGAACATTTTCCTACCGTACACAAGAGGTGGTGCAGGGAAGTCCAACTGCTGGGGAGTTTAAAGCTAGGTGGCCTGAACTTTTCCAGATTAATGAGGTAAAGGCATGCTTTTTGTGTTCTTTTCAGTAATTCCTTATGTTATACATTAATTAATCTGGGCCACTTGGATTAAGACGAGTCCACATATAGGTATAAAGAGGCTGGCATTTATAGTTATTGTGTCGTTAAATGCTTGACCTGTGTATCATACAGAGTATTTATTTGAGCAGCACTTAAAATACAAGTTGTGTATGAAAAACATAAGTGACTTAAAGTGTAGAAACATGAATAAAATTAATTTTTGATTTTTCGTATAAATACAAAAATATTTGATTATTTAAGTAAGTTTGGGCTACATATAGGGCCCAAACTATTTTATAGTGAGTTTAATTATTGAAATGATTGATTAATCATCTCAATAATTAATAGAGTGAGATTGAGTGTAATCAGATTATCAATTGTGAATTAACCTAAAACTTTTTATTTAGCTATTAGTTTTTAGTTAGCCTCAGATTGTTTAAAGCATGTGCCAAACAAGTGTAAATTAAAAATGTGATGAACAAACTTTGTTGCTCATAAGATAAAAAAATAAATGGGTCAAGTTAAAACCCCTAAGACCTCTCACCACCGAGAGGATTTTTCAGAGCACTCCTATTGACATCACCATCATAGCCAACTCCTAAACTGTTTAAGACATCCAGGATAAAAGATTTAAAAAAAACTTGCAAAAGTGAAATAAAAAACAGGAATTTAGTTGGTGTGAGTTAAGAGGATGTAGAGAATAGGGTTAGATGGAGGTGGATCATTCACTGTGGAAACCTGAAGGAAACAGCCAAGAGAAAGAGGATCAGAGCAAAAAAATTGAGGTTTGTGTGCATACATGAGTCTTTACGGTACCCACAGGACTTCTGAAGTACAACCACAGATGAGATTTAACAGCAGGTATCACAAGTATTTATAGTCTATGGTCACACATGGGTAATGTCAGTTTCTCAATTCTGTTACAGCTAAATTGTTGGTGTAAATTAAAAAGGTTTCAGAAAGTAGAAAATGAGAGCCTTCCAATTGGGGTACCATATGATACACTAGATACTACAGGGAGTGCAGAATTATTAGGCAAGTTGTATTTTTGAGGAATAATTTTATTATTGAACAACAACCATGTTCTCAATGAACCCAAAAAACTCATTAATATCAAAGCTGAATGTTTTTGGAAGTAGTTTTTAGTTTGTTTTTAGTTTTAGCTATTTTAGGGGGATATCTGTGTGTGCAGGTGACTATTACTGTGCAGAATTATTAGGCAACTTAACAAAAAACAAATATATACCCATTTCAATTATTTATTTTCACCAGTGAAACCAATATAACATCTCCACATTCACAAATATACATTTCTGACATTCAAAAACAAAACAAAAACAAATCAGCGACCAATATAGCCACCTTTCTTTGCAAGGACACTCAAAAGCCTGCCATCCATGGATTCTGTCAGTGTTTTGATCTGTTCACCATCAACATTGCGTGCAGCAGCAACCACAGCCTCCCAGACACTGTTCAGAGAGGTGTACTGTTTTCCCTCCTTGTAAATCTCACATTTGATGATGGACCACAGGTTCTCAATGGGGTTCAGATCAGGTGAACAAGGAGGCCATGTCATTAGTTTTTCTTCTTTTATACCCTTTCTTGCCAGCCACGCTGTGGAGTACTTGGACGCGTGTGATGGAGCATTGTCCTGCATGAAAACCATGTTTTTCTTGAAGGATGCAGACTTCTTCCTGTACCACTGCTTGAAGAAGGTGTCTTCCAGAAACTGGCAGTAGGACTGGGAGTTGAGCTTGACTCCATCCTCAACCCGAAAAGGCCCCACAAGCTCATCTTTGATGATACCAGCCCAAACCAGTACTCCACCTCCACCTTGCTGGCGTCTGAGTCGGACTGGAGCTCTCTGCCCTTTACCAATCCAGCCACGGGCCCATCCATCTGGCCCATCAAGACTCACTCTCATGTCATCAGTCCATAAAACCTTAGAAAAACCAGTCTTGAGATATTTCTTGGCCCAGTCTTGACGTTTCAGCTTGTGTGTCTTGTTCAGTGGTGGTCGTCTTTCAGCCTTTCTTACCTTGGCCATGTCTCTGAGTATTGCACACCTTGTGCTTTTGGGCACTCCAGTGATGTTGCAGCTCTGAAATATGGCCAAACTGGTGGCAAGTGGCATCTTGGCAGCTGCACGCTTGACTTTTCTCAGTTCATGGGCAGTTATTTTGCGCCTTGGTTTTTCCACACGCTTCTTGCGACCCTGTTGACTGTTTTGAATGAAACGCTTGATTGTTCGATGATCACGCTTCAGAAGCTTTGCAATTTTGAGACTGCTGCATCCCTCTGCAAGATATCTCACTATTTTTGACTTTTCTGAGCCTGTCAAGTCCTTCTTTTGACCCATTTTGCCAAAGGAAAGGACGTTGCCTAATAATTATGCACACCTGATATAGAGTGTTGATGTCATTAGACCACACCATCCAGGGACTCATCCAGGCTGGAGAAACTGATCAGGAAGGCTAGCTCTGTGGTCGGCATGAAGCTGGACACTCTGGTGACAGTGGCAGAGAAAAGGACATTAAAGAAACTGCTGGACATTATGAACAATGCTGGGCATCCTCTGCACACGGCCATAAACAATCAGAAGAGTCTGTTCAGTGACAGGTTGCTTCTCCCCAAGACAAGAACTAACAGACTTAAAAACTCCTTTGTCCCACACGCCATCAGACTGTTTAACTCCTCCCTGGAGGGGAGAGGGAGGGGAAACAGGAGGACAAAGGAGGGGGGAACAACTAAGCTGTAGTGCCTCTTCACCTCACTGTACAATACCTTGTGCAATACTTTTTGTAAATAGTCAACAGTGCAATAGACTCAATACTTGAAATGTGCAATTCACTTGTATTTTTATTTTTTATTCCTATTTATTCTATTTATCCCCTTTGTATATTTTATTTATATTTGTCTCTGTATTTATATATGTATGTGTATATATATATATGTATGTATGTATGTATATATATATATATATATATATATATATAAAAATAACAATTCTGTAACTGTAACTTCGGTCGTTGCTGTGCTTTTTTTGGAAGTCGAATTTCCCAGAGGAACCCACCCGAGGGATTAATAAAGTTCTATCTTATCTTCTCATTACAGAGATGCACATCACCTAATATGCTTAATTGGTAGTAGGCTTTCAAGCCTATACAGCTTGGAGTAAGACAACATGCATAAAGAGGATGATGTGGACAAAATACTCATTTGCCTAATAATTCTGCACTCCCTGTATTTGTATGGGTTAAGATCTAAAGTCTGATCTAAAGTCTGATCTTAACCCAATTGAGCATCTATTTCACTTGTTTAAGACCAAACTTCAGACAGAAAGGCCCACAAAAAATAGCCACTGAAAGCCCTTCAGTAAATGAGGAAACCCAGCATCTGGTGATGTCCATGAGTTCAAGACTTTAGACTGTAATTGCCAGTAAAGGATTTGCAACCAATATTACTGAACAAAAGAGTACAGCATGATGGTAAAATGGAAACTGCATCCAGGACAGAAACAACCGCATTATGTGTCTAACACAACTTTGGCTTTCTGCAAGCACCTGCTCAGACAGCATGCTAACAATAAGCTAGCCAGACGGAATGCTAATTCTAAGTTAGCCAATAAACAATAGTGAAACCTGAGTGAATGCTGATCATAGCCCAGCAACCAGACCCTGAACTCCAACAGGTAAAAAACAGATGATTCAATTCTATTAATAGTTGGTGGGCATAGCTCCAACTATTAACTCCAATAACTCCAATTTCCAGGTGCTGCCAGGCTGTGGTGGTGTTCTCAGCTGTCACACAAAACTGTAAATCCCGAAAGTAGGTGTGGTTTGTGGTTTGGTATGCTGAAATAGTTGAAGGCCATCCAGAAGATCTCGTGAGGCACTGACCCAAAGGCGTTGGCAAGGTCTAAAAAGACCACATGAAGGTCTCTTCGTTCTTTCTTGGCAGTTTGAATCTGGTGCCAGATGACGCTGGCATGCTCCAGACATCCCAAGAAGCCCCGGATGCTGGCCTTCTGCACTGATGTGTCAATATAATTGTTTCTTTGCAGGAAAGTAGATAGCCTTTGGGCCAAGACACTGAAGAAGATCTTTCCCTCTACGTTCAGCAGGCTGATCTGGCTGATGGATGAGGAGTTCTTCTCCTTAGGGATCAGAATACCTCCTGCTCTTCGCCAAGCCTTTGGAATCACTCCTTTCTGCCAGGCTACCATCATCAGCTTCCACAGGTATTTGAGGACTTGTGGGGTATTTTTATAGAGCCTATATGAGATGCCATTAGGTCCTGGGGCTGATGCTACACTTGCCTGCCTCACTACCTTCTCTACTTCACTCCATGTTGGTGGTCTTATGTCCATGTGGTGTTCAGGTACCTGGATAGGCGGCATATCAGTCGGAATGGTAACTGGCTCATGCCTCTGATCATCAGAGTAAGTTTTCCTGAGATGATCTCCCAGGTCTTTTATGGGCATTTTGAGGAACCTGCTCTTCTCTTCAACAAAAAGGCCCTTAACAAAGTTTTATGGGTTACTGTAGAAGAGGGTCCTTGTACGTTCTTTCTTCTTATGTTGTCGCCTGAGGTGTTCTGCTCTTCGATGCTTAGTAAGTTGTTGCTTTATTTTCTCCTACAGTGCAGTGAGTCTCTCCCTTTCTGTCTCATAGGCCCTCCTCCAGTGTTTCCTCAGTTGTCTTCTCTCTTTCACTAATCTATCAATTTCCCGCTGTCTCCTGGACTTTAACTGGTTTAAATGGCCTTTCTGCTGTCTCTGAGTCTTATTCTTTACCCCAAATCGCTCGGCCCCATAGCTGTAGATGATGGTTCCCGGGTTCTCCAGCTTCCTTTCAACTGGACCCTTTTGTTGATCTAGTATAAGAGCCAGTTCTGAGTTAATGGTTTCCCACTCTATTTTCTCACTGGATCTCGGCCACAGAATCTGATCTTTTCCTACCTTCCATCTTCTTTCCCCTTGCTGGTAGTGGTTGGCTAGACTCAGTGTTGGAAGTTTCTGTTGGCTGTTTCTGGATGAGCTCTGGGCTGGAACGTAGTGTTGCTTGTGGCTGCTTACATATATACACAAGTGTGTTGCTAGCTGTTGGTGGCTAAACTCCAAGCTAGGGACCGATAATAAATGGCTGGGCCCTGAGTTTGGATCTAATATTGGGTGTGGCTGGCTAAAACCTAGACTGGGAACTGCTACTGGCTGGATTTGACTGAGTTCCAATCTGGGGGAGGACTATGGGGAGTCTGTACAACAATGAACTTTGAACGGGGTGTTGATGCCCTGAGGACTGTGGGGATTCTCCAGCCTCTGGATTTCAGTCGACTGATTTGACTTACTTCTTAAAAAGTATGTGTCAATGCGAGGCCCCTTTCTCAGCTCGCTGAGGCACTTCTTCCTGCCTTGGTGGATTTTAAGGCCCATGTCAGTTGTTAGTTTTGACCAGCCACAAATGCAGTTCTGCAGCTTCTTTCCTACCGTCATTGATGGTCCATTATTAGCAATACTGGTTGATCTATTCGTCGTTGGTACCGTTCCGTGGTTCGTTGCTATTAAATCCGTCTGGAAAACGTCTTCTTCCGCCCCTGCTCTAGCAGACCCTAAGGGTATCTTCTCCTTTGAGATTTCCGTAGTAATATTGGGTGTACCCAGGTACGCTAAAAAGCGCTGCATCCTGCTGGTATGAGGTGTTAACCCCCACCAGCCCCGTTAGGGTCTATTCCCTCCTGTTAGCGGTCTTTCCAGGCTGTCATCTGGTCTTTCCCTGATTGTCAGCTGCCCTTTCGCAGCGGTCACTGGATCACTCCAGAGTTCTGATTCAGTAAAAAGGACTAGATGTTACAGTCTCTGATAATGCATTGCTTTAAATGGAGAAAATCTTGAGGGATGGCTGTTATGAGGAAAGGCAGCCCAGACACTTTACCAGTTTGGGACACATCGTCAGTAAATGGCCTGTATTTATATAGCGCTTTTCTAGTCCCTAAGGACCCCAAAGCGCTTTACATTTCCAGTCATCCACCCATTCACACACACATTCACACACTGGTGATGCTACATTGTAGCCACAGCCACCCTGGGGCGCACTGACAGAGGCGAGGCTGCCGGACACTGGCGCCACCGGGCCCTCTGACCACCACCAGTAGGCAACGGGTGAAATGTTTTGCCCAAGGACATAACACCAGCAAGAATAGGAGCTGTTGAACCAAAAGATCAACATATTGAATGATGGTATGGAACAGTAAATAGAATATGACACCTCAATATCTACATTTCTTTTAAGCTGGCCACTCCCTGCTGATGCATTTTTTTAGGAGAAATGTAAATAATCACCTGCTGTGACATCTCAGCCCTCCTGCAGATATAAGCAGTGTACCTGGGGCACTCGGACACACTGAAGTTGAAGAAACAAAGAGCATTCGGTTAGACTCACAGGTGAGTTCACACAGGTGAGTTTCTGACATCTCACAGAGTTGCAAAAGCTCTGCTATGTTTGCCTAGCCTCTTTGTTACCCTAAAGGTAAATAGCATTACATTTGAAACTATTCCACAGTAAATAATAGAACACTAACTGCAATCACTATAATTCCGACAACGGCTTGCACACTTTAAAAAATGATTTGTTAATAACTGATTTGTTGAATGATTTGTTTGTCTTTAATTCTGTAGGTAGGTAACTGATTTCTCTGCATGTTCTGCTTTAACTCAGTCTATTTCTTTCAGATCCACATCAGCAGATCATTAAATACAGCAGAAATCTGATAATGTATGTCAAGTGGAAATGGGCTGGACAGGTACGTGAGCAAGATAAAACTCCTTTCACCTCAGGAGAATAGAGTTTGTGTCCTGTGTGGGACTGATGGTCTTTAGACTTTTAGACTTGAGCCATGTAAATTAGTGGATGAAGTTCAGGTTTGTATTAAAAGCTCTGTGAAACAAAATGTGACACTGACACAGTGTCCTGCAGAGGACCAGCTTCACTGTTTCAGGCTTCATATTTCACATGGCTGTAATTACCTGACAACAGGTCACCTTTACTGTCTGGGTTACTTCCTATGCAATAATGATAAGAAGAGATGATTTAGAGCTCGTCTTTGGGGCAATCTGGGATTTATTCAAAAATAGCATCAACAGGAGGAGCTGTGATGTTCCAAAGTTGCCTACAGATGCACAACAGCTTGGACTGCTTGCAGATGAATACATATTGATAATGAATACACAGTGCTAAGTGCAGCCTGAGAAGCAACACTGAGGGAAACACAGGTTCTGCTGAGCTTGTTAAGAAGCGAAGAGCCTGCTGATCTTTCCTCTGAAATTCAAAGCTTCCTTCTGTCAAGTTTCCTGGGTCGTTGACCCAGCGTTTTCAGTTTTGTCATGTTTGGTTTATTTTCCACATCCATGTTTTCACTTCCAGTTTTCTGTGCCAGCCTGTCCACCAGTGTATTATGTTCTAGTTCATTCCATGCATCATTAGTTAGTTCAACCGTGTACTCACCTGTTTCCAATTGTCATCATTCAGCCTGTGTATTTAAGTTCCTCAATTTCACCAGTTCATTCCCATATGGAAAAGAAATAGTAAAAACTTATATGTGATTACTCATGAAAGTGGCCACTTTCTCATTACCTTCATACATTGTTTTAGTAAGTATCCAAAACATACAAGTTTCATTATATAATTTTTCAAGGGATCTTATATCTGTTTTCACTCTTGTTTGCTTTTCATACAAGTTTCACACAAGACAGATACAAACTTTATAAGATTTATATATATCTTTTCCATATGGGTTGTCGCGTCATTGATGTTGTCACTGCTGTCTATTCCGCGTTTGCCTTTCAGTTCAGATCAGTCAGTCATTCAGTTCAGTCATTTAGCCTGCTTTCTTCCCTGTTCTGTTCATCCATTCATCCTCCAATAAACACCCTTAATCCTCACCACGAGTTCAGCGTTTGGGTCCCCTCTTTTCCACATCCACACAACAACTCCTGACACCTTCAATCAAACCAACAACTTCCTCTTTGTTCCAGCTGCTGTCAGTGTTTGCCATCCTCCACCTGGCTCCTCTGCTGACAAGTTCCAAAGAGATCATTCAGCCACTGGACTGCAACGACATCCACCAACAAGACAGCAGCCGACCCAGCGGCGTGTACACTATCTACCCTTTTGGAGAAAAGTCTGCTGTCGAGGTACAGTCCAGCCTCTGTAGGAGACAAAGCTAATGTTTGAGGCTACAAGAAGCTAAAAGGTGACACATGTTTGTTTGCAGGTGTACTGTGACATGGACTTAGAGGGAGGAGGCTGGACAGTGAGTTTTCTTTCTCTTTTTTTTCAGTTAAAGTTCCAGTCAAGTAACTTTTCAGTATGAACACTTCCTTCTGGAGGAAATTATAAAATCATAGCTCTGCTGTCTGAAAATTTCACTTCCTGACATTTTTTCATGTTTATTAACTGGCCACACTGTCCCCTCTTCCAGGTGTTCCACAAGAGGGTGGATGGCTCCTTGAACTTCTACAGACCCTGGAATCACTACAAGATGGGCTTCGGAAACCCCAATGGAGATTACTGGCTTGGTGAGACTTTATTTTGTCTATGACAAAATCATTTAAATTAAAATCTGACCATTCTCAAACTGTTCAAACCTTCAGTCCTTCACAGTGTTGTAAAGTAACGGAGTACATATACCGCCGTCACATATTTAAAATACTAAATATGAGTAAGTGTATTCTGTTACAGTTTCGGTTTAAAAAGGTGGTACTCAGAATACAGTTACTTTGTTGAAATAAATGGATTACACAAGGTCTTTTCCTGTTTCATATGTGAGACTATGCCCTCTCTATTTTTGGAAATTCCATGCTAATTCCACGCTTCCAAACAAAACATGCTTTAAGAGGCTCTAATGCCTGTGTCTCAGTCTCGCGGCCCATGTCACCCCTACTTGCTGCATAATGACATGAAGCAATATTTTCAAAAATTATTATTCAAAAAATAATTTAATATGAAGGCAATATAAGCAGAGTGTTACAGGCAAAACCCTAAAGAATGTAGCCTCGAGAGAAAAAGGAGAGTTGAAAAGTACGAGTTGTCACCGAGTAGAAACGGGAGCTGGAAGCATGTAAATATAATAATAACCACTGCAGCCAAAAGGAGTGCCTGTGTAGCAGGTTGGAAAAAGCTACATGGTTATTTTTGTAAGAAAACCAATTACCCCCTTATTTTTTGTTTATTATTGTGACTTATTTTGACATTGTTATGTGTTGCCAGACCATGGTTATATTTCATTATGCCAGTAGATGCTGCTCTTGTACTGCTGTGGAACTACCGGAGAGACTCTAGCTGAGCCTCTACTGAGGCGTTGTAATTGGACTACCTTCTTTGGCCTCCCTCGTCCACTGGCAGCTAGCCCTCGTCCTCTTCTCACGTCATTTGGGCGAGGATGACACAGGTCGTCTCTGGGGGATGTCCTAATATTCGTGTCTAAATTTTGGGTTGGCATTGCATTCGGTGCAACCAAAGAATGCGTTGACCGGCGCGTCGCTCCCCCTGACATCAACGACCCTCGCCGTTGGCCCACTTCCCAACGGTCGTGGTTGTCAGCTGGCACCGCAAGGAGGTGGTGATGGGGTTTTGCCAGCCAATCTCTGTATTGTACAATTTCTTTAAAGGCAGTTTGTTCCAGCAAACTCTATAATCGCAGATCACTAGGTATTTTACTGAATGATTTCCAGCTCTGTCAGCTTTTATACTTCTTCATTATCAGTGTGTGTTTGTGTGTTTTCAGGTCTTGACATCGTCAGTGCCCTGACATCCCAGCAAAAATCTGAGCTGCGGGTCGACATGAGGGATTTTCTGGGAAAGGAAGTGTTTGCTCGTTACTCTTCATTCAAGGTTGATGCTGAATGTGACGGATACAAACTGACTATTGCTGGATTCAATAATGGAGGGGCAGGTAAGTGAGGTGATATGGAGGTAAAGAATCTATGTAAAAGACAAATGATTAATGCATGTCAGTTTTACTTCTTGTCCCAGTCCTCACTTATTCCCTCATTGTTCTCAAATATTCTTGTCTCATCTGTTTCCTGTGACTGTGTATAAATAGCACCAGTCCTCCGGTTGTTCCTTGTTTTGCCATGCTGTACACGATGCCTGTGTGAAGCAAGTTTATTTAAAAAACTCTCTGTTTTTGTTGTGTTTCTGCAGGGGATGGTCTGACTTACCACAATGGAATGAAGTTCTCCACCTTTGACAAAGATCAGGATGGGTCTTCCGGTAGCTGTGCCCAAGCATACCTGGGGGCATTTTGGTACAACAACTGTCACCATGTAAACCCTAATGGTATTTATCGCTGGGGAGCTATGAGCACTTATGGTGCAACTGGAATGGAGTGGTACCCATGGAAGGGTTGGGGCTACTCCATGAAGGCCATGAGCATGAGGTTTCGTCTCGTGCAGTAAATCTGCAGGACAAACATTCAGCAAAATTTTAGCAACTGCTTTCTGATGATTAATTTCTTTTCTTTTCTCTCATTAATCATGTAACCTTTCTTTGAGCTGTTTTTTCTTAAAGCTGGGCTAAAGGAAAATCCACCAGTGCAGTACAGCTGACTCATGTTTTTGAACGAAGCAGTCAAATAAAATAAACCAGCAGCAGTTTTTCATACATCACCATAAATATGTTGCAATGACAGACGTGTGTGAAATCAAACAGCAGTAATGAATGAAATGCAGAGCTCCTGTGGTTACACATACACAACAACACACATATGGCTGCTTTGGTCGAGGCCATCTCACTCAAGTTGGACTTTATTAGTTGTAGAAACACCAGGAAGGAGTTCAGCTGCATTGAGACTGCCTGAGCTGCATCAGGAAAATAAAGCCCACCATCTTTAACTGTAGACAGAGGTCTAATACCTCATGTGAATCATTATCTGCTCACATGCTGACAATAAATAAGAAGCAAAGCAAAGACTTGTTTTTGTCTGATGTGCTCTCTTTGTCTCTGTATCTTTGTCTGAATTCTCTGGCTGATCATGAAATGCTTCCCTCTACTGGTCTCAGTCACAAACGTCCTTCTTCAGAAACGAAAATATAGATATTCAGACTGAGGATGCCTTTCATCAAACAGCTTATGCACACAGCAACACATATAGAAAAAACATGCAAAAGACAGGAACAAAAATACAATCCAGCAAAATAAAGCAAAATTAAGTGCTCCTCTAATGCACACATTCCAGAACAATAAATGTACAATTTCACAGATAAATGATTAACAATATAATTATTAGTAGTATTTGTATTATTGTGGAATTCACTTGAAATAGTTCCTGTTATTAATGCTGCTGTGTGTATGACTGCCATTGTAAGAATATATGGATATACTGTATACACAGATTATTTAACTGCTGTACTAATGTGATGAGATACATTTACCAATAACAGCATAATCACTTCCATAATTATCAATTAGAATGTGGTAATTTTATGTTTTTATGTGTTATATGTTATATAGGTTTAGTGACGCTGACTTGTGGCTTCGCAGGGTGATTCCCTTTAACAACAAGAGCATGCACACAGTTTGTTTTAGGCCACCATGAATAGCTCACATTGTAAATCACAATGAGCCAGTATATGATACTGTAGCTTCCACTCGCTGTGACAGGATGGCTCGTAGGAGGTCATTACACTCTGCTTCATTGGGTTCCAGTTCAGATTAAGGGACAACACATGGAAAGACAGAAACTGGGAACAAATGTTTGAAAAATATTTACTGTTAGAAAACATTCAGTGAACAATATCGATTTTTCTGTTTGGCAAACTTCAAATCTGAGTCTCCAAAAGCCAGTCAGACAATAGAGTTGGTATAAACAGAGAGAGGAGATGATGCTTTTTTTAGACAGAAGAAGGGAAATATTTAGATTCACTTAAAAGGATAATTCTCTTTTTTTTAGCACTTTCCACTTTCGCGTTCTTGCCATTAAGCTATAATTAGCTTTAATTTCACTTAAATTGATTATAAATCTACACATTGCACCTTATTTAACAGTTGTATGTATTTTAACAGAGCAAGAGGTGGACCACACGTTTGAAGAGCTGCTGGTCTTTATAACTGGGGCTGACTTACTTCCACCACTGGGGTTCCCACTGTCCTGCAACATAGACTTTTACGATCAGGAGTCAGGGATGCGGCACATCCCATACGCATCAACGTGTAGCTTATCCCTGTATCTCCCAAGAGGTGTTGCAGATGAAGATCAATTTAAAAATCTTATGAACGATGCATTAAAAGGATCCCTGGGATTTGGAAAGGTGTAGTTGCATACATGAACTGATGCTGGGAAGCTGTGGTTAAAACCTGTGGGCTTTTGGGATGAAGTTGTTATTGTAAGTGTTCTTAAAGGGGATTGTTCCTGGCACTGGGGCTTCTTAAAGATTTTACATTTTAAAAGTGTTTTTACAAATGACTGTTCATTGTGTATATAGTTATATTTATAGTCCAGTTAAGACAACTGGGGTATGCATGCATCAAGCCATGCAAAATAAGTGGTGTTCAGAAAGTTTCCGGTATTGGAAGAAAAATGTATGCGCCCTTACTCCCAGCAAATGGGCGATAGAAAACCGATCGGTGCCTATGCCATTCCCAGTATGCGCTGGCATGACGTCGGGGCAGCATGAGTACGAGCAATTTTCTTTCTTTCTTTTTTTTTACCGTGATGCCGCCCCCCACCACGATGCCCCCCTGGCAACCGCCTGTGTCGCCCGTATCAAAAACCTACAGAAGCGTTCGAGTCTTTAAGTTGCAAAATTGAACTGTGTGTATTTACTAAATCCTGAGAGTAGTTTTTAATGGCCGACGTGGGCTTTGTGTGATACAAACTGTATCTGGCCTTAAGTGCCCTGTTTTGAGCACTCACAGTTCTATTAAAAATTCAGTAGCATTACAATTTAAGAAGTTCAGAAAGCACTGACTGTCTCTATGATATTGCAAAGGCTTCACTTAAGAGGCCACAACAGTCAGCGTGTGTTATGTACCACTGGCTGGCTATTAACCAAAGAAAGGAGGATAAGAAGACAGCTGTAGTTCTGCTGCTGGGAGCCAGGTAGCCACTGCTGAGACACTGGCGTGTTGTATTAGTGATCAAACTATAAAAACAACCCTAAACACAAAATTAAAGAAACATACAAACAGATTATGTTACAGCAAAAAGTGAGTGAACTCCCAGTTTACCGATTAAGCCAGAGGCAGCCACCACAGCACTAAAAACTAAGAAATGAAAAACTGCTACTAAGTGAATCTCAATTATTTTAAATAGCTCAACAAACAATACTGTAAATGAAAGTCCTAGAATAAACAGCAGTCAGTGCTGCGTCTGAAAACAAACAAAATTCTCTAACACATAAATATTCATGTTCTGCCTATAATAAAAATTATGACACCTACATATTACTAAATGAAAATACACCAGTAAAACACAATAAAATACATCACAGCAGCTCATCAGGTAAAAGTGTAAATTAGCCCTAGAAGAACAGAACATAGAAGAAATTAAGCACAGTGCAGGACAATAGCAGGAAGCATTCACCGCACCTGGCTACAATCACCGATTTAATCTTTGGTATCCTTCTTGTGATTGGCTGTTCATCTGCATCAGTTGTATCAGTTATTTTTGTGTAATTTTGCATATATTTTCATGGCTGGATTGGTTTAAAAACCAAAAATGCAATGCCTCAGTAACAAAAGCCATGAACACAACACAAGGGCTAATAGTGTGTGTCACACATGGTACAAAAACAGGAAACATAACCCTCTTCCTGTGTGTTGTGGTTGGCTCAAGATGGTATCTGTGAAATCTGTTTTAAGCCAGCTACTGTGTGCCAACGTTTGAAATGAAATTTAACCAAACCAGCAACAAAAGTATTTTTTATAATGAAAAAGTTTTATTTTCAGAAAAGACTGTTTTATTGATGACATATTTTCTCTGACTTTATTGTTGAAAAAATTATTTTGATTATCTAGCTAGAAATAAGTTCAGTCACTAAAACCTGTTTACTATAATTTATGTAGTGAAAGTCAGTGCTACATGATCCGGGCTGTGGGAGGTAGAGGTCCTCCCCCTGGTAGATTTTACATAATAAAAGTGGTGAAAGTTTCAGAGTAGCATACCATTATTCTCAGTACAGTTATGTTATGTTACTTGGCTTTTAAAATCAGCTTCTATTACCATTTGACAAAAGGAGTGGCAACTTAAATAGTTATTAATAACTATTAAGGACACGTTTGACCTCAGCCAGGCCCAGCTCAGGCCTGTACCATGAAGCAAGTTCGTAAAACTTACCCATTTACTGATATTCATGTTAAGCTGTCACATGACAGCTGGTTTATTAAATTAATAAGTCAGCTAAGGGTTTTCCAGTCAAGCTAAGAAGTCATATGAATACTAGTTCAATAAAAATCATCTGAAAGACCTGAACATAACTGAACTTTATTTGATGTATTAAGTAATAAATTATTTGCAGATTGCACTCTGAAGCTACACAATGAAACTACTAAACAAAGTGAAGAAAGAAAGTGGTCTAGACATATGCAGTGACAGAGATGAAGGCACACGAAACGCAGTCTGAAAGGCAGATTGACAAAAGAGCACTGAGATTTAAAATGCATGGAAGATGATTGGCTCATAGACGTAAGTCAAGACTGTTACTGGGCCAGTTTTCTGAAAACAGAATTTTGATGGTGTGGAAAAACAGAAGTAGAATGGTCTAACAGCCCAAACACTCAGGAATGTGTCATGGTCCTGGGCCATGTGGGCCCAGTATTCTTAGTTCCTTGTATTTTTGTATTTCGTTCCTTATTTAGGCCATGTTTTCTGAGTTGCCCTGTTGTGTTGTTCCCTAAGTGTTTTCCCTTCATGGCTTTTACCCCCTGTGTGCCCCTCTATGTATTTATGAGCCCTCGTCTCCCTTTGTGGTTGTTTCATGTTTCCCCAGCCCGTTATGTCTGTGTTTTCCCCGTGCTCTCTCTCCTCCTGTCTGAACCTCTGTGCCTGTACGTGTCATGTTCAGTTCACCCCGCCCTGTCTCGTTATGATTATCAGTGTCACCTGTGTTCCCCGTGTGTGCCCACTTTCCTCGTTTACCCTCTGTGTATTTCTGTCTGAGTCTCCCTCTGTTCGGCGTCGCGTTCTCCCTCATGCCGTGTGTGGTTCTCCTCGTGTCTTCCGGTATATGTTACTTTAGCTTTTCCCAGTTTTAGTTTATTTTGTATTGCTTCCCGTGGCCAGCAATAAAGCTGTGTTTTTTGAGTTTATCCCCGTGTCTGTGAATCTGCATCTTGGGTCCTTCCCCTGCCTGCCACACAACGTATCATGACAGAATGCAGATAGAAATGGTTATGCATGAGCTCAGATGTTAGTTAGTTACCACCAAACTAGATAAAGTAACACGGTGTGAACATGGACGGCTACGGGCCTCCACCAGAGCTTCCTCAGCGAATCGCTACCTTATCGTGGTGGAGGGCTTTGTGAGTCCGAGGGATCCCAGGGGCTATGTTTTCCGGGAGCTTCTGCCCCCTGGTAGTGTCTCCCATGGCAAATTGGTCCAGGGTGAGGGACCAGACAAAGAGCGATTCAGAAGACCCTTATGAGCAATGTTCCCTCTAAGCTGCACGCTGTGTTGCGTACAAAAAAAGAAAATCTAACCAGAATTGAAATTAAAACTTTAACAATTCTGTTTTGCAGTGTTAGTCAGTCAGTGACTGGCTGCTCCCGTATGGGATCAGAACGATGCCACCTTATCCCATAGTCCAGCCAATAATGCGATTCACATTCGTATATACCCAGCTAATCAACGTCGTTGACAGGCTATGACAGCGTCCTTATGTGCCGACACCAGTGTTTTAGCTAGTAAAGCGGCGTGGCTGATGTGGAGTGAAGCCACGTTAATGACAACATGTACAACCATTGGAGATGTGAGCAGGACAGACGGAACAATTGACGGAAAAAGTGTGGACTTTATACCAGTTTTTAAATTGTGTTGATCGGCCACGTAAAACCAGAGTTATGATAAAAATATCTGCAATGTTTGGTTTTCTTCCTGAATACTGTCGTTGTTTATATTTACTGCAGGAAGAAACGGTAAAAATGGCGTTTTGTAAGGAAAACGCTCGAAAGAACTCTCCGCCTGTGAGCAAAAACAAAACATCCCCCGCCCTTTCCTATTCGTCGAAAAATGTACCATGTCGACCAATCAAAACATGATATGGCAACATGGCATTTAGTTGTTTAAGTTTAAGTTTTAGGAGTGACGGCGGTGTTTTGAGATGTGAGAGATTTGCGACATTTAGCGCAAATCTTGTGTAGTTAGTGTGTAGTGTAGTCAATAGTTTTGTTGTGTGTGTCAGAACAATGAGGCGACTGCTGAATGTTACAGGAGTGATACATCTCCTGTTGTCAGGCCTGCAGGTATCCGGCTGTAGTTCTGCTTTATCTAATAGTCGACAGAAGTTGTGTTTTTTGGAGTGGCACAAATAATTTGTGTGGCATCAGATTTGATGCAGAACAGCTGATTGTTCTGTAAATAGTTTGAAATGTTTATTTAAAAAGTGCCTTGGCTGCATTTTTAGGTAAAGAGCTGCAAAAAACTCAGTTACTTTTTTGAAGAAGTAACTATATAATTAATTGCCCAACATTGGTCATTATTTACTGTATTTTGCAGACAGAGTTACAGGACTCTCTCCCAGACCACAGACTCATACTCATAATACAAGTCAGAGCAAAAATAAATAAATAAATAAATAAAAAAAATAAAAAAATAAAGTTGTGTGTAAACAACCACGGCAGACCCAGTGGCATTTTAATCATTCTTTATTAATAGTTGACGGTTGCTGTCCACAATACACACAGAGCTGCAGCTCTCCCGCTGCCAGCTCAACGTACCAACCACAACAACCACACGCAGGACCCATCACAGTATTTAAGTAGGCGGGGCATGATTGCGGATGCCATGCAGGTATTCCATGAAAGGAATACTTCCAGGACTGCCTAAATCCCACTGAGGAAGCAGAGTCTGGGGACAAAGGAAATGACCTACCAGTCTCTGGGGGTGAGGTCACTGAGGCAGTTAAACAACTCCTTGGTGGCAGAGCCCCTGGGTTGGATGAGGTCTGTCCTGAGTTCCTGAAGGCTCTGGATGTTATAGGACTGTCCTGGTTGACACGCATCTACAATGTTGCGTGGAGATCAGGGGTAGTACCTCTGGACTGGCAGACCGGGGTGGTGGTCCCCATTTTCAAGAAGGGGGACCGCAGGGTGTGTTCCAACTACAGGGGGATCACACTCCTCAGCCTCCCTGGGAAAGTTCGTCCATTAGTCGAACCTGGACTGGAGGAACATGTGGTTTTCCTCCTGGTCGTGGAACACTGGATCAGGTCTTTATCCTCTCGAGGATACTTGAAGGGGCATGGGAGTTTGTCCAACCAGTCCACATGTCTTTGTGTTTTGTCGACTGTGTCCCTCAGGGTGTATTGTGGGAGGTGCTGTGGGAGTATGGGGTGTTTGGCCAATTGCTACAGGCCAACAGTTGCAAGAGCTTGGTCCGCATAGCTGGCAATAACTTGGACTCATTCCCGGTGCGTGATGGGCTCCGCCAGGGCTGCCCTTTGTCACTGATGCTGTTCATAATCTTTATGGACAGAATTTCTAAGCGCAGCCAAGTGTTGAAAGGCTTTCACTTGGGTGGTCTGAGAATGTCATTTCTGCTTTTTGCAGATGATGTGGTTCTGTGGGCATCATCGGTTGATGCCTTCCAGCTCGCAGCTGAGTGTGAATGAGGATCAGCACCTCCAAATCAGAGGCCATGATTCTCAGCCGGAAAGAGAACCTTGAGAACCTTTTCCGGCTCAGAGACGAGTTCCTGCCCCAAATAAAGGAGTTTAAGTATCTTGGGGTCTTGTTCACAAGTGATGGGAGAAGGGAGCCGGAGATCGACAGATGGATTGGTGCTGCAACTGCAGTGATGCGGACGCTTTACCGGTCCGTCATGGTGAAGAGAGAGCTGAGCGATTATGAGCTGTGAGTAGTGACCGAAAGAGCGAGATCACGCATACAAGTGGTGGAAATGGGCTTACCCTGAAGGGTGCCTGGACTCTCCCTTAGAGAAGGGAGAGTCAAAAGGAGTCAGTTGAGATGGTTTGGGCATCTGACAAGGATGTCTCCTGGGTGCCTCCTGGGTGAGGTGTTCCAGGTATGTCCCACTGGGAGGAGGCCCGGTGACACGCTGGAGAGATTATATCTCTCGGCTGGCATGGGAACGCCTTGGTGTTCCCCCGGACAAGCTGGAGGAGGTGGCTGAGGAGAGGGAGGTCTGGGCTTCTCTGCTTAGGCTGCTGCCCCTGCAACCCGGCCCTGGATAAGCTGAAGAAGATGGATGGATGGATGGATGGATGGATGGATGGATGGATGGATGGATGGATGGATGGATGGTGTGAACATGGTAAGAAATGGACTGGTAATTAGAGTAAGCAGTCAAAAATGATATGAGAGTAAAGAAAAAATGGCAGGAAGTGAATTGATGCAAAGTTGAAAACTTTGTGGAAGAATGAATTATAATGTGAATTTCATTTTGGAAAACATGTATACCATGTGCTCTGAACTAACGAGTAGAGAGACCATCCAGTTTATCATCAGTGCTCAGTTACAAAATCCTGCATCTCTGATTGTGTCAGAGTTTGTGAGTGCCTATGAAACTGGCAGATCTGACATTCATTTTGCACATGTTGTATCTCTGTAACCATCAGTGCTCTAACGTATATACGAATAGATTTTAGGACAACATGTGCTTCCATTTTCATATCTTTTTTTCAGAAGTGACAAAGTCTCAAGGACATTAAACCACAAGCGAAAGTCTGAAGTATGATTTTAGAAGGTCACAAAACACTGACAGTCAGAATTTCCTAAAGAAACCCACCTGAAGGATTAATAAAGTCCTATCTAATCTAATCTAATCTAATCTAATCTAATCTAATCTAATCTAGTCTAGTCTAATCTAGTCTAATCTAATCTAATCTAATATCTTTTTCTCAGTTACTATATTTTTACATGCATTTTTAGGCTTCTTTGATTTAAAAACGAAAGCCACAGTGGGTCCACCAGACCTAGAAACATTTGCTGTAACAAAAAACATGGACACTACTAATTTGCATGAAATACAGGAAACATTTGTCTTCTTGTGCTGTTGTGGTTGCCCCTTTTTCTCGGTAACACCATCTCCAAACCATACATCACAGCTGGTCTCACTGCCATCTTGTAAACTTTCACTTCCCCTCTTCTCTTCACCCTGTACACCTCTGACTTCTGCTACAACTCTGAATTATGCCATATTCAGAAGTTTGCAGATGACACGGCCATCATGGGGTGTATCTGGGATGATCAGGAAGAGGAGTACAGAAGTCTGGTGAGGAACTTTGTCGCATGGAGTCACACAAACCACCTGCAACTCAACACCTCAAAGACTAAGGAACTGGTTGTGGACTTCGGGAGGTCCAGAGAAGGTCCACTGCCGGTTCAGATAGAGGGGGAGGAGGTGGAGGTGGTCAACAAGTACAAGTACCTCGGGCTGTGGGTGGACAATAAACTGGACTGGTCATGCAACACAGAGCACCTGTATAAAAAAGCCCAAAGCCGACTGTACTTCCTCAGGAGGCTGAGGTCTTTTAACATCTGCAGGAAGCTCCTGAGGATGTTTTACCAGTCGGTGGTTGCTGGAGTACTTTTCTATGCTGTGGTGTGCTGGGGGAGCAGCACAGCAAAGAGGGACTCATCCAGGCTGGAGAAACTGATCAGGAGGGCTAGCTCTGTGGTCGGCATGAAGCTGGACACTCTGGTGACAGTGGCAGAGAAAAGGACATTAAAGAAACTGCTGGACATTATGAACAATGCTGGGCATCCTCTGCACACGGCCATAAACAATCAGAAGAGTCTGTTCAGTGACAGGTTGCTTCTCCCCAAGACAAGAACTAACAGACTTAAAAACTCCTTTGTCCCACACGCCATCAGACTGTTTAACTCCTCTCTGGAGGGGAGAGGGAGGGGAAACAGGAGGACAAAGGAGGGGGGAACAACTAAGCTGTAGTGCCTCTTCACCTCACTGTGCAATACCTTTTGTGCAATACTTTTGTAAATAGTCAACAGTGCAATAGACTCAATACTTGAAATGTGCAATTCACTTGTATTTTTATTTTTTATTCCTATTTATTCTATTTATCCCCTTTGTATATTTTATTTATATTTGTCTCTGTATTTATATATGTGTGTGTGTGTGTGTGTGTGTGTGTGTGTGTGTGTGTGTGTGTGTGTGTGTATATATATATATAACAATTCTGTAACTGTAACTTCGGTCGTTGCTGTGCTTTTTGGAAGTCGAATTTCCCAGAGGAACCCACCCGAGGGATTAATAAAGTTCTATCTTATCTTATCTTATCTTATCTTACTTGTTCTGCCACAAATCACCCCTGGCAGTCATCTCCACCCACTCCACCCTGCTTGCATTCTTTTTCTTCTTCACCTCTCTTGTTCATGTTTGCTTGACATTTTTTGTTTCAACACTGAATAAAAAAGTTGGTTTGAGTTGCCATCTCTTTACAGTAGACTCCACAGGCTGTGGTGACTAAATTGTGTTAACCACACGTTTTAACATCTCATGACATAAATAACATAAATTCACTTTGTATCTGTAACACTCTACATTTCAAACTGTGGAGATTTTTCGTTGTTAGTCATAATGCAGTTGAAAAAATAAACTGATAAAAAAACAGAAAGGTTATGAAGCCTGGATTATGATAACTAACGGAATCTAAGACCAAATTACTGTATTTAAATGAGTGTTAGTACCTAATAGTACCTAATACTCAGTATTTGTTGTGCTGATAGAATTCATCATTCCAAGTCATTCATCAAAAAACCTGTCGTGCCACACAACCTCATCATAGTATAAAGTGTTTGGGAAACATGAAATTTGTTGACACGACTTTGGAAACGTTTTGAACAGAGTTCTGTTTAAACTCCTTCTCATGACGTCACGTTGCGTTTGCATCCTGCCACCTGTAGGAGCAGCACTCGTGGTTCTTATGTGAGGGTGGGAGCAGAGAGCTCATATCATCACTTTGACTGGAGGACTTGCTCACTTCACAGCTGCTATAGGACTGAGATATTAAGCTGAATTTCAAAGAGACTGTGATACTTGGTGTGAAAAGCAGGAAATATTTCTTTTTGTCTTGTGTCTGTAATTTTACAGGTCAGAAGCTGCAGCCTCAGCAGGCACCGAACTGCTCAAGATGTTGAATAAACTCCTGCAATATGTCCGTAGTGGAAAAATCGGCACCACTGGCACAGGCTTTGGGATTTTCTTCGCATTTATGTATCTGCAAGCCAAGATGTGCGCTTGCTCAGGCCACACTTTTGATTGCAATGAAATGGTGGTCGTGCCTGTTTTTTTAGTATTTTTCCTGGTGCTCCTGATAGACCGGACATTTCGGAGCACAGCGGACCATCCATCCACGTTTTTATGCATTGTACTCAAGCGCGTTATCAGAGCGTTTCTAATCAGTCTGCTGTGGATTGTAGCTGTGTTGCTTTTCACAGACTGGTATAGTTGCTGTACCACTGATGAAAAAAAGAGGAAGCTGTTCTGCGAACCTGAGGGTCTCACGGCTGATGAAACAGCTCAAATAACTGAGCTGCAAATGAAGTCAAAGGTGAGGATGTGCATATGTACACAGTGAATATGTAATGTTATTGTACTGTTACGTTTTCTTTTTAATTTATGAAAGTATAATAAATACACAGACACATTAATGCTGTTATATTTTGCATGTTTGTTGCTTCTTTTTCAGCTTGCTGCTTACTCTCTGCTCCTCAGCATGACTGTTGTCGCTTTCTTCATGACTTGGAGTGGGTGGAGAAAATGGTTTGAAGAAAAATACAGTTGGTGCAACAAGAAAACTTTTTACTACAAACTGATTTTGGAAGAAGAGAAAAAGGTTCTGGAGGAGCTTTTGAGGAAAGAAGCAAATGAAACTCTGACTAAAGAAATCACGAGCAACATAAAAAGGAAAGACTGGGACGGCTGTTTAAATGTTGCTCAACAAATGATCAATAAAGCAAAACATCAAAAACCAGAAGCAACCAACCAGCAGATCAACTGGATCAGTGAGGGGAGCTCCAGCAGAGGGGGACAGCATCATCAAGCAGCACCACATCAGCAGGTAAAAGGCTCTGTTATATACAGATGTTACAGCTGCCAGACTCAGTCAGGGGCGTCAGACTCAATCACTGAAAGAGCACATTTTTTTTATTCATTCATAACATTATTTTGCAGGCACAAAAGTATGAACTTCAAGCACTGTCACGAGGTAAATACACCCACAATCCTCATTTCACCTTACAGCTTTCTTGACATCACTTAACTTCCCTTTTACTGTGATAATTCAAAAAACCAGACACTTCATTATGTTTCTTCAGTGATGTGAAGACGGTGATCTGCACATTTGCCCCCCGAGGTCTCTGCTGTACCTGTCTTCACTAAAACTGTTGCATATCAAGTGCTTATTTTTTGCTGGTTTTACATTTACAAAACTATCATAATGACACAACAGACAGTAAATTTCTAAACTGAGCCAAAAGCTGTGATTCAGCTTAGACATGAACTTTAAACTGATCTGTTATTAGAAATTTATAGTTTATTCAATAAAAGCAATAAGTGGTGAACCAGCGTATTTATCATCCTATTTGAATTAATGAAGGATGAACTCATTTTAACGTTACACTTTTTAATAATTAGAGTTCAATTTAACCACTTTATAGTGTTTTTGTATTGTGGAAAGAAGTCAGAGAACCGATGTATTCTGGAGTTGTCCAAACAGACAAACTCCACACAGAAAGGCCGCAGCCACGTTTGAATCTTGCTCCTGTGAGGTGACAGTGCTAACTACTGCGACGCCCTGCCAGCCTGTCTCAGATCTCCAGTCCATGTCAAGGCACCTTCTGCTCCCTGTCCCCTTGAACTTTGTGGATGTAGAGTTTCACAGTTTCATGATTCCGTAAAATTTGTAAAATGTATTTTCCTTTATTTGACCCAAACTCAGTATCTCAGTAGCTACAGGTAAAATTTGACTGGCACAGCCTCAATGTAAAAAAAAAAATGTAGTATTTGGAAAAACAAATAAAAGTATAAAAGTTTTAAATAATTTATTGTTTATGTATTTTGGGTCACTTCAAGTAATCAAATTTCAAGTTAAAAAAAATGAAATTTAGGGTGTTTGCTGCTGTTAAATGTCAAAATGGGTCAAATTCAACCTGAATAGTATATATGGGTTAAACTTCTGTGTATGAAGCTTTAGACACATAACAAACTGATGAGTCATGTGTTGGATGGATACGTGACGATGTGAATATCTGAGTGAAAACGAGCCCTAAATTACTTTAAAAATCTAAAATGGGATTAGATGTAGTCTAAAGGGGATTTTTAAATGCAGACTGTCTGTGTCCTGAACATTTCAAGTAGGAACTTGTTCACAGAAAGACATTCAGTCATTTAAATTATTTTAAACAACAATTTTAATGCTGCAGTTTTTAAAAATTTGGGCTGTACCTCAATATCTTTCACTGAAAATCACCTAAATGGTCACTCACAGGCCAATTGCATAGCAAGAACATGAATAACAATCATTAATTCAGACTAAATCAGGCTCAGATGCAGTTCTGATTCTGGTCATTCTGGTCTTTTCCCATCCAGATCAGATTTTAGATCTGCTCACGGTGCCTGTTAAATAAAGCTTTTAATCTCCTATTGCTGTTTTTTTCAATTAAACATCACCATCTGTTCAATTCCTCAGTGAACAAAGTCAGAACTCTGTTTGTTGCACACACTGCCTGGAATCGGGCCCAGAAGTAAGAACAGGCTATAAGTACAATTTTGTCCCAGTAAACACTAACGATTCCTCGGGTTGTGTGTGTATTGTGCTTTATTTTAATTGTTTTAATTTTTCAAGTCCGGTTTCATTTGATTCTGTTAAGACCGAAGTTTAGTTTTCAGTCTAGTTCTTACTGTAATAACTTTGTTCTTTATAGACACAATTTGTTTTCTGACAAAAATGTTTTTTCTGTCCGATAGAGATCAGAGACAGCGAACCATTATTTAATGAAACCTCTTGAAAGAGGATTAAGAGAGGCAGCTAAAGAATCAATGCAAGTGACCACAAGAAATCATGCCCATCCAGCAGTCCAGTTTCTGAAGCTTACCTGGGTTCAGGTGTTGGGTGCAGCAGTCTAAGCAGAGACACCCAGACCTCCTTTTCCTTTGCAGCTTCCTGCACCAGAGGCCCAGTCTCTCTTTATACAGTCTTTGTCAGACTATGTAAAGCGTCCATTCTGTGTTGTTGCTGTTTGTAATGATAAATCTAAAGAATTTTTTTTATTATGCTTTATTGTGTCTGTTGCCTATTGACAATTCAGCTTTCACATTAATAAATATGCAAACTGAGTGCTGTAAATACAAAATATTCATCAAAATAAATTCTTCTGCAAAAAAAAGTCATACCATTTGATATTTTGTTGGTCCACCTTAAGCTCTGATAATAGCACATTGTTCCCGTGACATTGTTTTGATAGCTAATGTGGTGTCATTTTACGCAAAGATGGCAAAATTGGACTGCTACATGATTTTTGGGGGGAACATAGTTTTCAGTTTTCAGTTTTATTTGTCATATGCAAGTTAGCACAGGGTCAACATTGCAATGAAATGTGTTTGACGAGCAGCAGTCACTCAGCAGCATGATACAGTAGGAGAAAATATAATAAAATAAAATAAAATAATAAAGAAAATAGAAAAATAGTAAGGAGCAAAATATTAGAGAGACATGGTAAAAGAGAAAAGATGACTAAATATATATATATGTATCTATAAATATAAATATATGTACACTAGTGATTAAATAAGAAAATCTTGAAAAGAAATATGACGGGAGGGCAGATGGGATATTGCACAGGAATGAGCAGCAGAAAATTACAGTATTACATAGAATTGGTGAACCTAGATCTCCAATCCATCTCTTACCTATTTCTCTAAGTTATTTAATATGCAATAATGTTAAAATTGTGCTTTTTAGACTTTTTTTTCATGACTGCACAGGAAGAAATAAGTCTGCTACCTCAGTTTTTTGAATAAAATATGAAAGTCTAGAGAAATTAAAATTGTACATCCAGCAGTGGACTGCTACATAATGTGAACCTGTATGTGTCTGCCGTGAAGTCATCACTGAGAGCTTGGAAAACTCAAGCAGTCAACCCACCAATCCAAGCACCAGAACACAAACTGACTGGGTTTAGCATGCATACAAAAACTGTACCAGAGTAATGAAGTACTTTAGCTTTCACTTGGTTTATTTGTTTGTTTTGTTTTTGTAGTTTTCTTATTATTTGATTTGATTTTTTTTAAAAATATATAGCGATATAGAGATATAGATAAATATCCACACACACACACACACACACACACACACACACACACACACACACACACACACATTTTTGGACAAAATGGGGACATTTCTGTCTTCACTGATAATAAAAGACTGCACATTAAGAACTCCAGTACTTGTATCCGGTGAGGCTACATATAATATAGGCAATATTAGTGGTTGGTGTTGGTAACAGCAAATACACAGGTCACAATTATATGAGCAGCAGAACAAATTTCTTTTTTTTCTAAGAAAGATGGAAGGTCATTTGGAGGTGCTTTTGATGTTTTAAACAATTAAACTGTTCCATTTGCATTAACAGCCACCTTGCAGCCCATTGGCTGTTGTCTGACAACAATGCATTGTTCTGACCAAGCATTATCCAATCACATTCAGTTTCAGCACTAACTTCAAACAGCTTGTTTACCTTGTAACTGTCACCATGGACACCAGTTTACCCACACACCAGCTGCTTCCTGTTCGTGTTGGTATCTGATGTTCCTCTTTGTTACTTTTTATGTTTTACAATAAGCTCACCATAGTACATAGTGTTGCATCTGAATATACTTTAGCTCATTATAAAACCAACCAGATGTTCTGTGGTTTAAAAAGAAAAAGACTGAATTTGCAGAAGTGATGAAGATGATCCCTTTGATTTCATTCAAGATGTTTCCTGTCTCATAATGTTTCTCAAAATGTTTCCTGTGCCCTTTGATTTGTTAAAAATGTTTGTTCTAAAATCTAGTAAAGGAAGTCACGTTCTTCATTATTTCTCCTGCCTAATCACAGTGATTTAATACGTTTTAATGGCAATTGATCCTTAAAAGAGGCCAATCTAAGACAAATGGTGCAGTAGAAATGTGTTTGTTTGCAAGTGCCTTATTGTGGAAAGGGTTTGTGGGATTATTATATTATCTTATGCTATGTTACACCTAGAGATGGACCGATCCGATATTACGTATCGGTATCGGTCCGATACTGACCTAAATTACTGGATCGGATATCGGAGAAAAATAAAAAATGTAATCCGATCCATTAAATATCACGAAAGCACCTCGCAAAACTTGCAACACGCCGTAACTCACCTCAGAACATTAGCAGTCGGAGCAGTATGCATCACGTGATAGAGCGGCTGTGGCATGCGGGACCTGTCGGTGGTCTGGATAGCATGTGGAGCTTCGCTAGCAACCTGGCATTTCATCTCCGACAAAGTTATCCCCGAGAGAAGTAAAGCAAGTGTGTAAGTCCATCTCTGAATGTTTGTAAAGCATTCCCACGTTAAGCTTAACAAGCGACTGCCTCTCGCTCTCCGGCTGCTACTTCAATCGTGAAACTGCTTAAATGATCAGCTGATCGGCTTTTCTGTCGCGAGTCCGTGTCTCTTGTTTGTTTTTGGCCCACTTTGCACCAGACAGAGGAAACCAGCGGCTGAACAACAGCAGCACGTTTAAGCTTGATAAGCTGTTGTTAGAATTTATTTAATATTACTTTCTACTCGAGGATCTTTTTCTACGTAGCTGACGCTGGTAACTGTGCAGGGGCGGATCTAGCAAAGTTTAGCCAGGGGGGCCGATAGGGCATGAACAGGGAAAAGGGGGCACAAAGACATACTTTTCTTTCTTATTCTCATTTAAAATGTCGAGCTTTTAATAAATAATTATCTGACACCCAAAGTTTTAATTTGATGTAAAATGAATAGAAGTCAATTACTGTACATAGTGACTATTAAGTCTAATATATACCCTAGTAAGCTATAGTACTTTTTCCTTTGGGAAGGTACCATCTGTGCAGTCTGCAATTTTGTTGAAGAAAGATGTTGAATCTATTTAATATTTCTTGAAAAATAATTGATTTCTGTGCATTTTTTTTCACACTGCATCAAATTAAGGTTGATTACGTCGATTAAGCATCATGAGGTGGAGCGTGAGGGGTGGTTCCCTATTTTTTATTTATTTATTTTTGTTGTTGCTGGGAGTTGGAACCCTATTAGTTAGGTTGCTTAATATTTACGCTAAGTACTCTTTAAAATACCAGAATAGGGAGGATGGTGTAGGTCTAAGTTTATTAGATTGATCAGTATTGCTGAACTATGAAATATTTTTTTTGTATACAGGTATAACAGAATAGCTTTAGTGTAGTTGTTGTTTTAAACTTGAGTATGAACTTGCAGACTTGCAAAATGCAGCAAGATATTTTAAAAAACAGTTTTGTTGATTAAAAAACACTATATCGGATTCATATCGGTATCGGCAGATATCCAAATTTATGATATCGGTATCGGTATCGGACATAAAAAAGTGGTATCGTGCCATCTCTAGTTACACCCCTAATTAAAGATTGTGAAATTATTATGTAGTTTTAGTTTGCATTATTCTCCTGAATTAGGAGAAGATGATAACTATTACATTTGGTAATCTGATTTGTATCTGCTGTAGACTTCTGATTTATTGCGAATGAATGATATTGTCTATGATGCATTATACTGCTGAGTTATAAGAAATAGTGTTTTCGGAGAGTCATGGCCTTATTTGTCTGATTAGAAAAGAACAGAACATACTGCAGAGAGAGAAAGAATGTGAATGTTTAGGTTTTTACGACTAGGTGGGGGCCACTAGAGGCTATAAGAGTTTGAGTCACCCTCCACCAGTTGGAGATTTGCTGTGACCCTCTGCATGCATGTCTCCCCATCCGGATGGTTTCTGCTCAAAAGTGTTGAATTGTGTGTAATAAAGGAATTGTTGATTGAGCATTTATACACCGAGTATCGTCCTTCCTTTAGCCCAAAGATCGAAAGAATTGGGAGGATTTAACAATTTGGTGCCTTGTGACCCGGATCTTTGGTGTGCTGAGGAAGGCAGATTTGGCCTGTGGTGAGAGCGTGAGGCGAGGCGAGCAGAGGACCGGTCCAAATATAAAAGGGTAAGCACAGCCTGTTGTATTATAAATACCAAATGTGCATATTGGAAATTCTAAATTCATCTGTTCGCTGAGTTACACGTATTTTCACATTAAATTTATCGGTGTCCAGGTTTTCGTCATTGTTTTCGAGATACTAACATCATAAGTTGAGGCTGAATTCCAGTGTGACATAGGAACTGCCTCTAACAAGAAACTAATAACATACTACGTTGAGTCTAGAGTTACTTTCCACATTCAACTTTGTCTATAACTTGCTTCTGTGGCAATAAGTCTCTGGATGATGCGATACACTCCTTTACTCACAGTTCGACGAAAGAATAAGATGAGTGTAGATGGCTGCAAGGCAGCGATGAGTTTTCACTCTAGCAGCCTTTGGCATCAAGAACGACAGAAGAGTCTCTAACGGGTGCAGCCATTTATTTCCTCACCACACACGGCTCATTCTCTGGACGCTGAGCACCGTGAAAACTATAAAATAAGAAAAAATTGATACCCGTACAGTACCTTTTGAACTATAACAATGAGCAATAACAACAATGAGCTTAAGTTAATTCAGGCAAGTTCAAACAAGTAATTTTGAGATACACAGTCACAGATTAAATAAAACAAAAGGGGTTACTTCAAACAGCATCAAGGGGTTACACAGTTCAGTTAAATAAAATATAACAACAGATCACCTCTCATCACATACCTCAGTCCGCTTGCCAAGGGTGCAAAAACTCCGGTAAACACTTAAACACTTCGGCCCGTTTCTCATGGGGTGCTGCTAGCTTGCATGACACACATGTCTAGCTAAAAAATAGCACATGGATGTTAGTAACGTAAATACAGAATGAAAAGGTTTTCAGATAGCTCACAATACAAACGCAGCAACATACCTTACATTAGAAACACACTTATCATACTTATCAAAGTATTATCGTAACTTACATGGACTTTGTACAACTTATTCCTGCCGCGACAGACTGCTCCATACACGTTACGGGGCATGCCTCTGAGCACATCCGTCCCCAGTGCGCCTGCGCATACAGTTCCGACAACCCCCGCAAGGATGACTTATGGTACAGATCAGCGGTTCATTACAGGAGGAATGAAATGCTCCTTTGTGAGTTTAAACATGATCTTAACCTCAACTAAAAGCTAAATATGAATAACACAAGAACTATAATCACAAATCTAACATGAACTGAATACAAAACTATAGTTTTGTATTTTTGTATTTTGTATTTTATTTTTGTATTTTGTATTTTTGGTGTCCCAGTGCTCTGAGTATACTCAGAGCACTGGGACACCAAAAATAACTGGATCAACTTATATTACTGTTACAGTAACATGATTGTTTTGTCCACAACATTTGCACATTCCTTACCTCTACAGGAATCCCCCATTGCTCTGAGGATTACCCAGAATTTCTTACCCTTTGTAAATATTGCAGGGTGACTTTTGCAACAGTAGGTGGTGCCAATGCTTTAACTTGAACTCTATTTAACTATGTTACACTTCCATGGCCTTTTTAAAAAAAACTGTTCTAACTAACCGAATCATAGACTGAATGCTTTGTCATGCAAACACATTTTCTTTCACAAGAGGAGCACTATGGCACTATCCACTCTTTGTAGGCTCATCTTTTAATCTTGTTTTCATAATATTATCTGTGTGGAAAATGAAAAGAAGAGACAGAAAGAGAGAAAAGAAGCAGGAGGTGGGTTGAGGCTGAAACAGAGAGACATGCTGCATCTCCAACTGCTGCATCTTTAACAAAACACACTCAAACCATACACAGCACCTGAAAGATAAGAAAAAGAAAGATACACAAACAAACACTGCGTTTTCTGTGTGTGTAAGACAGCGAATGTTCTTGAAAACGAGGGTGATAGACTGCTATAATGCCCCTAGTGAGGCAGGTAAAGACCCCAGATGCGTGGCCTTCCACAGCTCCACAAGAGTGCTGAAGACCTGAGGCCACACATCTTGAAAAAAAAATGCCGCCCTGTCGTGCTTGAACATGTTGCTGGTTTTTCAAAGTAGCATGCTGATGGTCTAAAACTGTGGGAGCAATAGGTTGGTATTTTATGTGTGTGGGTGTGTTCCCTTTCTTGCTTCAACATGCTGATGCCTCAAATAACAAATGAAATGCATCCCAAAGCATAAAGACTGTTTGAACATCTAGGTTTGTCATTAAAAGTAAAAGATCCAAAAGAGAAACAAGTAGTTGGGGATGTTTGGTTTAAATTTATGGTAAATGGGCTGATTCTTACTCTCGAGCAGCACTCAAAGCGCTTTATACAACATACCACATTTACACAATCCTTTTTTTCTATGCTTTTAAGTGCTTCCAAAACAACATTCAAACATTGACACACCGATGGTTGCATCAGAGAGCAACTCTTGCCCAAGGACATTTAGCAAAATAGACATTTTTTATCATCAATAGCATTTTTCTCATTTTAAACTAAAAATTTGTTTTTTACTTTTTTTATGGGCAAAAATGCCATCTGTTTGCGTGAGCGCCTGTGAGCGTGCTTGCGTGTCTGTGCGCACCCGTGTGCCCATGCCTTTGTCCTGGCCCATGCTTGTGTGTGTGTGTGTGTGTGTGTGTGTGTGTGAAAAATCTGTTAAACCTTACTAATGTGCTTTTGTAACGTTCAGTATGGCGAGTCATACAGGCTGCATACCGCCTTGCAAAACTTTATTTACATTTATTTGCGTATGTATTTTGCAAAGTAGTAAGTAGTAGTAGAGATTTAGAATCAAAGTCCAAGTCACAAACTCTCGTGATCCCAAACAACCCCCAAGCATAACCTCACTGCGGCTCCCACCTAACCCAAACCCTTAGGCAAGTGCTCGTTACCACAATAATAACGTAGTTACTGTAACGCGTTACTTAATAACGCGTTAGTCCCTACACTGGTAGTTAGTGTGTTGTGTGGGCCTTGTTTTGTTCTGTGTGTCAGTGAGGGTACTATAGTGAGTGTAACAGCTGCTGCCAAAAGCCAACAAACGCAGACTGCAATGTAAACACTGTCTCCAGGTGGGAAACAGAATCAGAATACTTTATTGATCCCTGGGGGAAATAATTTTTTGTTACAGTGCTCCATTATAAACCAACATTAAGACAAGACAGACAATACGCTAACTAAGAATAGTACAATATATACATATATATACATACATACATAAGTCACTCATAAATAAATAGCTGGAAAAGAAACATGTGTAGTTATAGCAGTAAACAGTGTGTTAAGTGGATGCGTTGTACAGGGAGCCACAGGCAGGAAAGATTTCCTGTGTCGTTCAGTGGTGCTTTTCGGTAATCTCAGTCTCTCACTGAACGTGCTCCTGTGACTGACCAGCATGTCATGGAGTGGGTGGGAGGTGTTATCCAACATTGTCTTTATTTTGGACAACATCCGCCTCTCCGACACCACCTTGAGGGAGTCCAGCTCCATCCCCACATAATTACTGGCCTTACGGATCAGTTTATTAAGTCTGTTGGCATCTGCGACCCTCATCCTGCTCCCCCAGCATGCAACAGCATAGAGGATCGCACTGGCCACAACAGACTCGTAGAAAATCCTGAGCATTTTCTGGCAGATGTTGAAGGACCTCAGTCGCCTCAAAAAATAGAGACGACTCTGGCCCTTCCTGTAAAGTGCTGTGGTGTTTTTAGCCCAGTCCAGTTTATTGTCAATGTGTACTCCAAGGTATTTATAGTCCTCCACAATGTCAACACTGACCCCCTGGATTGAAACAGGGGTCAAGTGTTTCCTGGTCTTCCTGAAGTCCACGATCAGTTCCTTGGTCTTTGCCACGTTGAGCTGCAGATGATTCTGCTCACACCACGTGACAAAGGAGTCGACCACAGCCCGGTACTCTGTCTCATCATCCCTGCTGATGCATCCAACCACCGCAGAGTCATCAGAAAACTTCTGAAGATGGAGGTCTCTGTGCAGTGGCTGAAGTCTGTGGTGTAGAGGGTGAAGAGGAAGGGGGAGAGGACAGTCCCCTGTGGTGCCCCTGTGTTGCTGATCACCTTGTCAGACGTACATATTGTGGTCTTCCTGTCAGGTAATCAACAATCCAGGACACCAGAGAAGCATCCACCTGCATCGCTGCTAACTTATCACCCAGGAGGGTCGGCCTGATGGTGTTGAAAGCACTGGAAAAGTCAAAAAACATGACCCTCACAGTGCTCGCCGGCTGGTCCAGATGGGTGTAGACACGATTGAGCAGGTAGATGATGGCGTCCTCAGTTCCGAGACGAGGCTGATAAGCGAACTGGAGGGGATCCAGATGTGGTCTTACTATGGGTCGCAGCTGGTCCAGGATGAGCCTTTCCAGGGACTTCATGATGTGGGAGGTCAGTGCCACGGGCCTGTAATCCTGGGGGCCACTGGGACGTGGCATCTTTGGTACAGGGACGAGGCATGATGTCTTCCACATCACCGGGACCCTCTGCAGACTCAGACTCAGCATAAACAGTTTATGAAAGACTCCACACAGCTGGGGGGAACAGGTCTTGAGGACGAGGGGACTCACTCCGTCTGATCCAGCAGACTTGCCTGAGTGAAGTCTCCTCATTTGCATCTCAACCTGGTATTGAGTGAGGGTGATGGGTGGGGGAGGGGTGTCAGGAATCTCACAATTCAATTCAATTCAATTTTATTTATATAGCGCCAAATCACAACAAAAGTCGCCTCAAGGCGCTTCATAGATACAGAGAAAAACCCAACAATCATATGACCCCCTATGAGCAAGCACTTTGGTAACAGTGGGAAGGAAAAACTCCCTTTTAACAGGAAGAAACCTCTTAATACATAGTGAGTGAGAAAGGTGACTGGAAAGGAAAAACTCAATGCATCATGGGAATCCCCCGGCAGCCTACATCTATTGCAGCATAACTAAGGGAGGATTCAGGGTCACCTGGTCCAGCCCTAACTACAGTGGGGTAAAAAAGTATTTAGTCAGCCACCGATTGTGCAAGTTCCCCCACTTAAAATGATGACAGAGGTCAGTAATTTGCACCAGAGGTACACTTCAACTGTGAGAGACAGAATGTGAAGAAAAAATCCATGAATTCACATGGTAGGATTTGTAAAGAATTTATTCGTAAATCAGGGTGGAAAATAAGTATTTGGTCACCTCAAACAAGGAAAATCTCTGGCTCTCACAGACCTGTAACGTCTTCTGTAAGAAGCTTTTCTGTCCCCCACTCGTTACCTGTATGAATGGCACCTGTTTGAACTCATCATCTGTATAAAAGACACCTGTCCACAGCCTCAAACAGTCAGACTCCAAACTCCGCCATGGCCAAGACCAAAGAGCTTTCGAAGGACACCAGGAAAAGTATTGTAGACCTGCACCAGACTGGGAAGAGTGAATCTACAATAGGCAAGCAGCTTGGTGTGAAAAAATCAACTGTGGGAGCAATCATCAGAAAATGGAAGACATACAAGACCACTGATAATCTCCCTCGATCTGGGGCTCCACGCAAGATCTCATCCCGTGGGGTCAAAATGATCATGAGAACGGTGAGCAAAGATCCCAGAACCACACGGGGGGACCTGGTGAATGACCTGCAGAGAGCTGGGACCAAAGTAACAAAGGTCACCATCAGTAACACACTACAACGGCAGGGAATCAAATCCCGCAGTGCCAGACGTGTTCCGCTGCTGAAGCCAGTGCATGTCCAGGCCCGTCTGAAGTTTGCCAGAGAGCACATGGATGATACAGCAGAGGATTGGGAGAATGTCATGTGGTCAGATGAAACCAAAGTAGAACTTTTTGGTATAAACTCAACTCGTCGTGTTTGGAGGAAGAAGAATACTGAGTTGCATCCCAAGAACACCATACCTACTGTGAAGCATGGGGGTGGAAACATCATGCTATGGGGCTGTTTTTCTGCCAAGGGGACAGGACGACTGATCCGTGTTAAGGACAGAATGAATGGGGCCATGTATCGTGAGATTTTGAGCCAAAACCTCCTTCCATCAGTGAGAACTTTGAAGATGAAACGAGGCTGGGTGATTGATGTCCTCGGCGTGAGGCTCACAGAGTGTTTCCCAGTTGGTCACCTCAAAACAGCCCTTGTAGTTCCGCTATTGCCTCCTCTGACCACCTCCTAACAGTCCTGGTGGTCACAGGTTCCCTCCTCACAATTGGCACATAGCGGGGGGTGAGGTGAATCAGGTTATGATCTGACCTACCAAGTGGGGGGAGGGTGGAGGAGCTGTATGCATCCTTGACGTTAGCATACAGTAAGTCTAAAATTTTCTCTCCCCTGGTGGGACAGTCCACATATTGTCTGAATGTTGTTAGTGTATTGTCCAGTGATACATGGTTGAAGTCACTCGAGATCACAATAAAGGCACTTGGGTGCTGAGTCTGTAACCGAGCTATGGCAGAGTGGATAGTGTCACATGCAGCTGTGGGGTTAGCAGAGGGAGGAACATAAACAGCCACCAAGATGACGTGAGAGAATTCCCTGGGTAAATAATACGGCCTGAGTCCAACAGCACACAGTTCAGTGTCCGGGCAACAAATCCTTTCTTTGATTGTTATGTTGGCAGGGTTACACCACCGCTTGTTAACTAAAACAGCAAGCCCACCTCCTTTCCGCTTACCGCTAGCGATGCTGTCCCTGTCCGCCCGAACAGTGTGGAAGCCTTCCACAGAAGCATTCTCATCGGGAATGTCCTGGTGCAGCCATGATTCGGTGAAACACATCAGGCTACACTCTCGGTATTCCCTCTGACTCCGTACCAGTGCTGAGAGCTCGTCGATTTTATTTGCGATCGCACATTTCCCATCACGATAGACGGCAGACACGGTTTATACCTCCTCCTCGCTTCGAGCCTCCGCTGTCTCACCGTCTCCTTTTTTCTTCTCTTCTGTCCTTGACCTCTGCATCCCCGATGTGTTTTCCTCCAAATTTCAGCTGGTACTTCTGCGGGTCTGGCCAGTGAGCCGGCCGGCATCAGGGTGATCAGCTGATCTCGGAGTAAACAGTCCGTGAGTGTAGGAGATGTGCTGCGGTCCCGTTCCTTGATAAAAGTAACAGTTCCACGGCCACCAGAAGAACAAAAACTCTCTCAATCCACATGATTGAGTAAGAGATAATAAACGGATGAAAATACAAGTCAGAAAAAAAAAGAATACGTAAGAAAAAAGAGCTAAACTAAGAGAAAAGCAGGAGCGACTGTAACAGGCTGCACGCTGGTTGGAGCATGCGCACTGTGAATGAGTGATACACCTCCTGTCAGGCCTGCAGGTTTTATCTGCAGGTGGTGTTCTTCTCTCTCTTTTGTGCGGACAAACTATTTTTTGCACTCGCACAAATAAATATTGTGACACCTGATTGGTCTCTCACTTTAGTTTTCATAGTTTTAAAAGGTTGTACAAAAATCGTCAGCTCTCTGCTCTACGTTCTCTGTGCCATCCCTGCTCATCATCCCGTGTCTTTATGGTTTTTAGGTGACTTCATAAGTTTTCCCCGGTCTAGGTTTTGGTAGCTCCCCGTTCTGCATTTCCTGTTTTTGCCACTCCTGTAAATAAAGCTCACTCGCATCACAGCCTTTGCAAGCATCTTGGGTTCATACTCTCAGATACCGCACGACTGCTGCCACAGCCGTGACATTGACACCCCATTTGATTTCCATGCCACTCTAAGATTGTTTCTCTCTAAACTCAACACTAACTGTAAAAAACGGAACTTAAATGGTAAATGGCCTGTATTTGTATAGCGCTTTACTTAGTCCCTATGGACCCCAAAGCGCTTTACACTACATTTAAACGTCTCCAAAAAGCAGCAAAGGGGAATGATAAATACAAAATAAACTCAAAATGCTGGGCCAATGACCCAGCATCCTGACAGTGACAGTTTCCATCACCACTTCAGCTGTACTTTCCCTGTCATCTGGTAACCCCTTCCCTTCCGAACAGAGCCTGTCTCAGCATGTCCTCAGTCCAGAACCTGTTCTAACCGAATTCAACGCAACATTGTTCTTTGTTCAACTTTGACAGTTTCATTCTTGCTCTGCCCTAACTTGCTTCCTGTCTTGATTCCCTCTTATATAATACCTTACAGTATTAAGCGCCTTAAGGCAACTGCTGCTGTGATTTGGCATTATACAAATAAAATTGCATTGAAACTTGAATAACACATTTAGAGGTGGTCAGGATTACAAATGTCTCTCTCAATCACAGAGACCATTTTTCAAAACATAAAGTCATTTGATCACACTCACTAAGAATGATTATTATATGAGTAAGCTTAAAGAGGCATTGCTCACCTGCCTTGGTAAAAGGGCCAACTACTGATGGAGCTCTCCTGCTTCCATGGCCTTTAATTAAACCTGTTCTGTCCATCAGTTGTAACAAACAGAACCATAGACTGAACACATTTGCTTTCACAAGAGGAGCACTGTGGCACTGTTCACTTTCTGTAGGCTTCTTTTCTAATCTTGTTTTCATATTATTATCTGTGTGGAATATAAAAAAAGACAGAAAGACGGAGGGGAATGAAGCAGGAGGTGGATTGAGGCTAAAACAGAGAGACATGCTGCATCTGTAACAAAACACACTCAAACTCTACTCAACACCTGAACGACAAGAAAGGGAAGGTACATAAAGAAACATCGCATTTTCTGTGTGTGTGAGCAAGTGTCTGTATGAGCATTTTCCAAGAAACATACTTGAAAATGAGTGTGAGAGACTACTATAATGCCCCTAGTGAGCCAGGCAAAGACCTCATATTACTCTGTAATATTCCTCTCAACATTCTTGATATTTATTTATAATCACCTCTGTCAATCCTTGATATTTATTATTGAGTCATTTGTATATATTTTGCTATTTCTTGCATTTCTTAAATCTGTAACATATTGTATTGTTAAAGATCTTGTCTGTTTCTGTTACTGTATTGATACTGGAGCAACTGTAACCCACATAATTTCATTAGGGGTTAATAAAGTATGCTGATTTTGACTCTGATTCAGATGCGTGGCCATCCACGGCTCCCCAAGAGTGCTGAAGACCCGAGGCCACGTATCTCGATGAAAAACAAAAACCCTGTCATGTTTCAACATGCTGAAGTCTCAGTGCATGCACATTTGATGCTCTAGAAATGTGTGAACAAGAGGTTCTATGTGGGTGTGTTCCCCGTCTTCCGTCAACATGCTGATGCCTCAAACAACAAATTAAATGTACCGCAAAGCATAAAGACTGTTTGAATATGTCAAAACGGTGGGAAGTCAGGACCCGAAATTCAGACTCGACAGATCGTTCTTGTCATGGATTGGTGCTGTGGCTGGCAGGATGAGGACCCAAACACAGGACTCGTAAGCACAGAGAAGATAAACTCAAACAGGCAGCTTTATTGCACTGTTGATACTCGAAACACAAACTCACAAAGAATGAACCAAACTAGAGACTAAGAACTTAACACTAGGGAAACCAGAAATACTAGAAAACTAGGAGTGAGGTAGCTTGGAAACACACAGCACATAGAGTGGTATGACACGACAACAAACAGGGGAAGACTGAGGCCTAAAATAAGCAGGCAGGATAACTAGAGGATGGGCAACAGGTGGAAACACAGCCGGGACTAATCAGAATTAACGAGACAGGGTTAAAGCAAAACACTGAACACAGGACATGAGACTACCAAAGTAAAACAGGAAACACAAGACAGGCATGGAGATGCAGAGTTGACCAGCAGGCACAGCTGACAGGGAAGACACAGGAAATGCACAAACAGAGACCGGGGAGACTAGACAAGAAATGTGTAACACAGGAGAGGCAAAGAAACAAAATCCAAGATACAAAATTCACTAAAATACAACCAGACACTAACAGCAACAACCAATATTAATCATCAAAAAACAAACACTAAGTCACTAGACTCAGGACCATGACAGAACGCCCCCTCAAGGGCTGACTCCCAAAAGCCCCCAAAACCAGGTCAGTGGCACCAAATGTGTTGCTCAGTACATGAAGTCTTTCTATCTATTGACACCATTCTTTTTATAAGGTGGATTTGGCTTACAGTAACAAATGATCGTCACATGACCAAACTGGAAAACATCATAACAGCTTTTTGCTGCAGTCAGTACTAGTGCTGGTAAGCCAAGGAAATTCCATCAATGGTCAGCTTTCTTTATGTGTTTAAGCATTTGTAACCTGGACGTGTGTCCCTCTATCTATAAAGAGATGATCTATACTGCTCGCCCAAGTGCAATGTCTACAATATCCGAATCTAGGTTTGGGAAGGAGATTGGCGGTAGCAACTCTGTAAGAGCAATGAGACTTCCAACCCACATAACACGCACGACCACAGGCTTGTGAAACAAAGTTTGCTTTATATATTTCCTTTTGGATCAGTTCCCTTTGCTCATCCTCAATGTAGGGATACCTTCAAATGCAGTAACCATCTCAAATGCATCACAAAAATAATTGAAACAATCAAAATAGATGTAAGACAAGAAACACAATATTTCAACACCCCAAAGAAAAGGAAAAAGAAAAGAAAATAGCACGTGAGTGTCCAGTTCCTTATGGTGTCAGTTTATTCAGTTACCCACTGTCCTGGGTTAAGAACTGAAAACGACCTGAATCTCAGGCGGAGAAAAAGTAGCAAAGAAAATGATAAGGTATCTCTCAGGTGGGCTTCCTTTTGTTTTTTTCCCTACCGCCCTCCTGGTACGGCAGGCATCAACGTGTAGCGTCCTGACACAGAGAAGGCCTCCACAGCAGCAACAGTGTCTTAGACCCACGATACCAGCTCCTCACTTGGCACCCATGGAACTGTACCTCAAAAAAAAACCAGTCTGCACACAAATATGCAGAATGTTAGATGTCCACATTCCTTAAATGTCCTTGTTCCTAATGTCCTTGGTTCTTTTGAAATATTAAAATAAACCTGCATCTTGTGACACATTAAAAGTAAATACACCGTATTACTGTGCATCACCCGCAGTTACAGTAACAGCACAGCTATTGCACGTGAACTGCGCATAACCACTTAGCTGGCCGCGGCTGAACTAGCAGGCCCAAGAAAGTAAAAACATTAGACACTCATAATAAACAAAACTGTCACAACGTTGCAATACTATGAAAACACATCTTAAACATCATTAAACACATTTACTACTATTCTGACTGGTTAGTTATTTTTTTCCAGTGCATTGAACTGCAATAGCGGTGCTAAGTGAGCTAGGCTAACTCACCAGAATAGTTCAAAAAAGTTCGAAGAAATACTCCGGCTCCTTTCAGGTAGGTACCCGTCTGTGGTTCACCGCTAACGACAGCTCTCTCACAAATGTTAATTAAACCTCTTTCCTCTCTTTCAACTGGAAAAAACCGTGCTCCGCGGCAGCATGGAGTTTTTCCTTGTCGTCCTTTTTCCTCTACACCACACCTTCACGCGCACGGAGCTGCAGATGGTGCCTTCAGGGCAAGCCCGGAAATTAAACTATCAGACAAGGACTACGATGCATTCAAAGAACCCTGTACTTCTGATTGCTGTAAATCTTACCAGGGTTACATTCTCCCCCTCTAGACTGCATGAGTCCCAGCATGCATACCTGCCCCTACCGGTACAGACACATGTGAAATAGCAGCCCCTAAAGCCTGAAAGAATGAACTAATGGCCAAGGTTAAAGGCTCCCCCAGCTCATCGTAGGTGAGTTTCCGAGGCGGACGTCTCTCCCTAGTAGAACGCCGGACACTTGCGTTCTCGGACTCTTGACTCTCAGATACTACATTGTCAGTGTCTGCAACTACAGGGTCTGTGGTGATGAGATCTGTGTTCTCTTCATCAGGTGAGATTTGTGTCACATCAGGTTCAGGAATATCAATGACAATATGGTCCGGAGTCCTACAGTGTGAAGTAGGATGTGTAACTGAACCACTATTCTCAGAGCTAACATAAGGAGTTCCTGGTTGAAGCTCGTGAGTAGGTCTTTCAGGTAAGTGTGCGGAACTTTGGGGCACAAAAGAAGGGGTGTCTGGGTTTAATACCCTGGAAACTGGCTGAGGCTCATTG
The DNA here is from genome assembly GCF_041146795.1 of Maylandia zebra. Taxonomy (NCBI): domain Eukaryota; kingdom Metazoa; phylum Chordata; class Actinopteri; order Cichliformes; family Cichlidae; genus Maylandia; species Maylandia zebra. The sequence continues at coordinate 35,418,856 of NC_135186.1, forward strand.
AAGCCTCCTTCCCTCTGCAGGAAAGGACCCTTCGTGATGATTTCTGGCATCCATGTATTAGGATACAGTTCATCTTCATCACTGTACGACTCGTCCTCCTGACAATCAGTGTCCCCTTGCACGCCTTTTGTTGTTTTGCCCCTCAGTCTCATTTTCCTCGATGCGTCAGTGGAAGAACTTTGCTCTCTGATCTCAGTTACAGGTAGGAACCCGCACGGCAAAAGAAGGTCTCTATGCAACGTACGGTGTGGCCCCTCCCCTGTCTCAGGTTTGACTACATAAACAGGACTGTCGCTAATCCGTCTGACAACAACATGGATTTTCTGTTCCCACCGATCTGCCAGTTTGTGTTTCCCCCTGATATTCACGTTTCTCACTAAGACCCTATCCCCTTCTAAGAGTTCAGCTGCCCTGACCTCCCTGTCAAACCTAGCCTTGTTCTTCTCTCCCATCTTCTTGGCATTTTTAGCAGCTAATGAGTAGCTCTCCTGTAGGCGTTGACGAAGGCCCTTGACATACTCTGAGTGGGTCTTGTGACTTGCCATATCAGGTTGGATTCCCAGGACAAGATCAATCGGCAGTCTGGGCTGCCTACCAAACATTAGTTCGTAAGGCGAATAGCCTGTTGTACTGTTTCTCGTGCAATTGTATGCGTGGACCAGAGGTTTGACAAAATCTCTCCAATGATATTTGTCTCTTTCTTCCAGGGTCCCTAGCATACCAAGGAGGGTCCGGTTAAATCGTTCCACTGGGTTTCCCCGGGGATGGTACGGGGTGGTACGAACTTTGTCTGCTCCAATCAGTGTGCAGAGTTCTCTGATCGTCTTAGACTCAAAGTCGCTGCCCTGGTCGCTGAGCAGACGACTGGGGAACCCGTAGTGAACAATAAAGTTCTCCCATAAAGCCTTCGCAACAGTTCTGGCTTTCTGATCCCTAGTCGGCACCGCCACAGCAAATTTTGTAAAGTGGTCGGTGATGACTAAAATGTTTCTCGTGTCTCTATCATCCGGCTCAAGGGATAGATAATCCATACAAAGAAGTTCAAGTGGATAAGTAGCAGAAATGTTTTCCAAAGGCGCGGCCCTCTGAGGCACAGCCTTCCGCCTGAAACAGCGTTCGCACTTTTTGCACTTCTCCTCGATGTCTCTGGCCATTCTCGGCCAGTAGAACCTGGCACGAGCAAGCTGAAGTGCACGCTCAGAACCGAGATGGCCAACATCATCATGCACTCCTTGCAGTGCCCTCTCTCTGAACTGTTCGGGTAAGACCAACTGATACACCAGTTCGCCTCGCTCAGACCACTTCCTGTACAGGACACCATCCCTGAGTTCAAGTTTTTTCCACTCCCTAAAAAGAAGTTTGACATCGGGATGTTCAAGGTTTGTCTCTCTGAAACTGGGTTTTACAGCTCTCCTCACAAAGGTGATGACACGTGAGAGAGACGGATCATTATTTTGAGCATTACACCAGTCAGAGTTAGCCATGGATGGTAAAGTGTCCTCATCGAAAACATCAGGCACTACAGAAGGGTCAACAACAAGAGACTCCGCAATGACAGGCTGCTCTGAATGAGGGTGACGTTCATCTTTAACCATCACAAGATGACGTTGACATAATGCAGAGAACACCTCATGATCCATGTCATCTCCTGCTTCCATGAACCGTTTTTTCATGTCCTCTATTCTCTCTCTTTCTTTAGTGAAAGCTTCATCCTCAAGAGGCGGACCTTGAGGCCGCCGGGATAACCCATCTGCATCGCGGTTGGCCTGCCCTGCTCTGTACTTGATGGTAAACTGGTAAGTAGAAAGAGCGGCTAACCAGCGATGACCAGCAGCATCTAACTTCGCAGATGTCAAGACGTATGTGAGGGGGTTGTTGTCGGTAAGCACAGTGAAACTTGACCCATAAAGGAAATCACTGAACTTTTCACAAACGGCCCACTTTAAGGCCAAGAATTCGAGTTTGTGCGTAGGGTAGTTTCTCTCGCTCTTGGAAAGACCTCGACTGGCATACGCGACAACTCTGAGCTTCCCCTCCTGCTCTTGATAGAGCGCTGCCCCCAATCCATCGCGACAAGCGTCAGTATGTACAACATATGGTAGTTGTGGATTCGCAAAAGCAAGGATGGGCGCAGACGTCAGTTTCTTGATCAGGGTTCTGAATGCACTCTCACACTCCGAAGTCCACTCCTCACCGAGCGGTGCATTAGGGCTCACAAGAGTCGTGAAGCGTTCCCTCTTGTACACTTTGCCCCTTTTCTTTGGTGGATAGTACCCTGCTGTCAGGCTATTAAGAGGTTTGGCTATCTGGGAATATCCTTCGACAAACCGCCGATAATACCCAGCGAAGCCTAAGAAACATTTAAGCTCTTTCCTATTTGAAGGACGAGGCCAGTCTCTCAAGGCGGATATCTTGTCAGGGTCAGTATGAACTCCTCGTGCATCCACGACATGACCAAGATACTTTACTGACGTCTTAAAGAAGTGACATTTCTCCGGAGAAAGCTTTAGACCGAAATCTTTAAGACGGTTCAGCACCTTCATGAGTCGTGCTTCATGTTCTTCCAATGTGTCTGAAAAGACAATCAAGTCGTCCAGAAACACCAATACCTCATTGAGATGCAAGTCACCGACACACCTTTCCATAAGGCGCTGAAAAGTGCTTGGTGCGTTCGTGACACCCTGAGGCATGCGATTGAATTCAAAGAAGCCGAGGGGACACGTGAAAGCGGTTTTAGGCTTGTCTTCTTCGGCCATCTCAACCTGGTAATAACCAGATTTAAGGTCCATGACGGAGAACCATTTAGCACCGCTAAGGGCAGCAAAGGTCTCCTCAATGTTCGGAAGAGCGTATGCATCTCTGGTGGTTCGAGCATTTAGCTTCCTGTAGTCGATGCATAACCTGATAGAACCATTCTTTTTCCGGACCAAGACCACTGGGGATGCAAAAGGGCTCTGTGACTCTTTAATGATTCCTGCATCAAGCAGTTCTTTAAGATGCTCCTTGACTGCCTCCCTGTCACTGGGATGAATAGGCCTTGGCCTCTCCTTAAAAGGAGTCTCGTCATGTAGCCTGATGTGATGTTTCACTGCAGTGGTGTGACCATATGACAGGTCATCCACAGCAAAGACTTCTGGAATAGATCTAAGCTTGGTGGTGATACGATCTTTCCATTGTTCAGATATTGGTGAATCATCAAGATTGAACTCAAGGTTGTCACTGTCAGGCTTATTGTGATGAGAGTCACCTTTCACTGGTCCAAGTGATGTGACCTGCTGAGCTGCACATATTTGAGCAATGATGCATTTTGGCTGCAGCGTAACATCATGGTCACTAAGATTGCGCAGGACGACCGGGACCTTGCAGCTAGACTTAAATGGAATGTCCATCAGAGCAGCTTCAAGGAACACGCCACCTGGCAACCTGTGATGTTCATTGGGTTCAAGCACAAATGTGGTCTGACTGTTCCTTTTCAACCTGACATCACCTGTGATGCAGCACTTTTGTTTTGCAGGGATGGTGATGGGGTTTCCACCATGTAACCTGACAGGATGAGCATGGTTGTTGAGGTCATGGATCTGGGCAATATGCTGGAAGATCACTGCAAAATCTCTAGAGAAGAGTTTGCAAACAACCTCTGGACCATCCTGTACTTGTTCATAAAGTCGTAATAACACATTGGTACCAATCAACAGGGGGGTCCTGCTGTTGAACTGACACTCTGGCACCACAAGTGCTAACACGACTAGCTCCTCTTTCCTGCCAGGAACAGACAGCGGGAAAGTGACACGCGCTTCTATGTAACCAAGATAGGGGACCTGCTGTCCACCTGCTCCTTCGATTTCAAGAAGGGCATGAATTGGATGTATAGGTAAGTGAGACAGATGGTTCTTATGGAAACACTCGGACACTGTTGTAACTTGTGAGCCGGTGTCCATTATGGACTCACACTGTACACCCTCAAGAAAGACAGAAGCCGCACAACGAGGACCTACAAGCCCTGCAGGTATAGATCGCTCTGTGCAATGGTAGGTTTCAGTCATTGTGTGGGTTATGACTTTCTTCTGTGTTCCAGCACCATCAACTGATCTGTTGGGACAGGGGTTATCATCAACTGCAGCTCCTGGACGTCCCACAACAGGAGCTGCTACTAGTTTAAAGTGAATGGGGAAGCAGCCTGCTGAGCTAAAAACTTATCCTGCCTCTCCCGGAGTTCTGCATTTTTCTTGCGAACCAGTGCGGGGTTGGGTTCATTGGAGCAGTGAGCAGCAATGTGGTTGTCTTCCCCACACTTAAAACAAAACCACGGCCTCGGCATTCCAGGCACCTTAAGGCCCCTCTTCATGTTACTACTACTGATTGCAAAGCAGACGGTCTTTTCAGTACTCTCTCTCTGATTTTGTGCTAGTTTTTCAACTTGCTTTGTCAGTTCAGCTATCTTGTTCTCAATATCAGAGGTTTCATCTCGCTTTGCTTTTACCACTAGGGGAGGATTACTATCATGAGTGAGGCTCGGTGGCTTTTTGTTTAGCTTTTCCAACTGTTTAGTTAGCTCATTTACTTTCTTTTCAAGCTTTGATGTCTCATTCGGCTTTGAGTTAGGCAGTGGGACAGGCTCACAGTCATAAGAGGGCATATCAAAAACATGGTGGGCATACATGTTAGCTTTCGAAGCACCTAAATGCTTTTTCATCCTATCTAGCTTTGTGGAACGGCGGTCTTCCTCAGTCCTCAGCATGAGGAGGAATTCAGGAAATGTTGGTGGATTTCCCTTTTTGCACTCTAACTGTAAGCCGATGATGATGCTCTGATCCCAACAGCCCCTACAAAACTGTCTGAGCAAATGATCATTGGAATTTCCAGCTGAGGCTCCCCCTCTAGAAATTGCTCTTGTGAGGAGGCTATGGAGCCTGTTCAAGTATGTTGATGGCTTCTCTCCACTATCTTGGTTAGAGCCGAGAAATGCCGCAAACAACTCCTCTCCATCCTCCACAACACCAAAAGCAGAATCAAGTTGAGTGATGTAGACACTTGGTGGTGAAGAGATGCCAAGAGGCTTCACAACATCAGCTGCTGGACTCAGCAAGCTCTCAAGAATCCTTCTCACCTTGTGAGCATCATTCAAGGAAGGATCGTTAAGGAGAAGATCAACTTGGGTGTGCCATGTTTCGTAGTCCACCTCACCGTTTGGCCTTGGCATCCGCCCAGAGAAGGTGCGCAACCTTATTTGTGGGGATGGTGAAGTGGTGGACTCACTTCGGATGACATGCTCCACAATCACTCTCTGGATCTGGGGGGGGTTAAAAACATCCTCACTGATGTGGACTGGGCTTGTTGGTAAACTAGCAGATGCACTATAAACATGTGTGGGCTCTGCAGGCTCATTTTGATCATTATTAGGTGTGTTAGCATTTTGAGCTGCATAGGGCTGTGTAGCATTACTGTGTACGTCATGTGATGTGCCCTGGTTCCCATGCAGTTCCTCCTGAAGCACATTCAAGAAACCTTTCCTGCCACTGCCTGCGACAGACTTTAGTTCGTCCAGGTATCTGCAAGCTATCTCCCTCCCCACCACTTCCTGACAAACATCTCTAATGGTCCTCGCAAACCACATCACAGCTGGGTCCTTTGGACTTGGTACGGTACCCAAAGTAATGGGGTCGATTCTAGAGATAGACCTGTCAGATGCATACTGGACCAGGGCTCTACCCTCTGGTTGTCCTGATTCGTCAGGGATCCTCACTAATTTAGAAATATCTCCATTAACTTTGAACACAGCAGTTATTTCCTCGTCTGTGTATTCTGGTCCTATACCTGTTACATACAGGGAGTTTTGACCATTAACCTCAAAACGGTTGCAAATATCCATACCTGACTCGGTGGAACAAATGTCAAAAATCTCAAACGTGCGTAGTGTGGGGTGGAAGATCAGAAAGCTACTATTAACCAATCTCCTGGCTGGCTCGCCACTTTTTATGTAACCTGGACGTGTGTCCCTCTATCTATAAAGAGATGATCTATACTGCTCGCCCAAGTGCAATGTCTACAATATCCGAATCTAGGTTTGGGAAGGAGATTGGCGGTAGCAACTCTGTAAGAGCAATGAGACTTCCAACCCACATAACACGCACGACCACAGGCTTGTGAAACAAAGTTTGCTTTATATATTTCCTTTTGGATCAGTTCCCTTTGCTCATCCTCAATGTAGGGATACCTTCAAATGCAGTAACCATCTCAAATGCATCACAAAAATAATTGAAACAATCAAAATAGATGTAAGACAAGAAACACAATATTTCAACACCCCAAAGAAAAGGAAAAAGAAAAGAAAATAGCACGTGAGTGTCCAGTTCCTTATGGTGTCAGTTTATTCAGTTACCCACTGTCCTGGGTTAAGAACTGAAAACGACCTGAATCTCAGGCGGAGAAAAAGTAGCAAAGAAAATGATAAGGTATCTCTCAGGTGGGCTTCCTTTTGTTTTTTTCCCTACCGCCCTCCTGGTACGGCAGGCATCAACGTGTAGCGTCCTGACACAGAGAAGGCCTCCACAGCAGCAACAGTGTCTTAGACCCACGATACCAGCTCCTCACTTGGCACCCATGGAACTGTACCTCAAAAAAAAAACCAGTCTGCACACAAATATGCAGAATGTTAGATGTCCACATTCCTTAAATGTCCTTGTTCCTAATGTCCTTGGTTCTTTTGAAATATTAAAATAAACCTGCATCTTGTGACACATTAAAAGTAAATACACCGTATTACTGTGCATCACCCGCAGTTACAGTAACAGCACAGCTATTGCACGTGAACTGCGCATAACCACTTAGCTGGCCGCGGCTGAACTAGCAGGCCCAAGAAAGTAAAAACATTAGACACTCATAATAAACAAAACTGTCACAACGTTGCAATACTATGAAAACACATCTTAAACATCATTAAACACATTTACTACTATTCTGACTGGTTAGTTATTTTTTTCCAGTGCATTGAACTGCAATAGCGGTGCTAAGTGAGCTAGGCTAACTCACCAGAATAGTTCAAAAAAGTTCGAAGAAATACTCCGGCTCCTTTCAGGTAGGTACCCGTCTGTGGTTCACCGCTAACGACAGCTCTCTCACAAATGTTAATTAAACCTCTTTCCTCTCTTTCAACTGGAAAAAACCGTGCTCCGCGGCAGCATGGAGTTTTTCCTTGCCGTCCTTTTTCCTCTACACCACACCTTCACGCGCACGGAGCTGCAGATGGTGCCTTCAGGGCAAGCCCGGAAATTAAACTATCAGACAAGGACTACGATGCATTCAAAGAACCCTGTACTTCTGATTGCTGTAAATCTTACCAGGGTTACACATTTACTAGACAAAAACTAACATTAATATTTTTAACATGTGTTTGTGATGAGGTGTAAAATATTTGAAGTGGCATAATGCAAGTGTTGGTTTCTGCTGTGTACGACTATGCCCCAACTCCACTGTATATTTGTATCACTTTTCATGGGATAAAGCATTAAGAAAATTATGGATACGCAATGTGAGACAAGAGAATCTGATAATTATAAGGTCCACAACTGTCTGCAGTAGACATTTTGTATCCACAGGTGGCCGACGGTGATTGAAAGGCCATGTGCCACGGAGAAGACATGGATCTGTGTGCTGAAGTGCTGCTTCAAGTCAGGTCAAGTCAAGTCAAGTTCAATGCTACAATTACCGTGTCAGACCAGAATCAGCAGCTTTTGATACAGCTCATGAAATCATAGAGGCTCAGCAACTCGCGTTTAGTGTGGGAAAAAACTGTAAAAACTGCATTTTCTAAGGAGAGCGCAAAAAGAGAAAGAAAAAATGCCACCCCTTCACTATTGGTGTAAACATGTACCATGTCAACCAATAAAAAAAGTGGCAACACGTGGGATTTGGTTGTTTAGGAAGAGGAGAAAGTTTTGGGAGTGATGACAGTGAAAGAGAGAGTTTTGAGAGGAGAGAGATTTGTGGTGTTTAAAGTGTTTGGAGTGTGTAGTTAGTGTGTTGTGTGGGCCTTGTTTTGTTCTGTGTGTCAGTGAGGGTACTATAGTGACTGTAACAGCTGCTGCCAAAAAGCCAACAAAGGCAGACTGCAATGTAAACACTGTCTCCAGGTGGGAAACAGGATGAGTGATACACCTCCTGTCAGTAACAGTTGATAAAAGTAACAGTTCCACGGCCACCAGAAGAACAAAAACTCTCTCAATCCACATGATTGAGTAAGAGATAATAAACGGATGAAAATACAAGTCAGAAAAAAAAAGAATACGTAAGAAAAAAGAGCTAAACTAAGAGAAAAGCAGGAGCGACTGTAACAGGCTGCACGCTGGTTGGAGCATGCGCACTGTGAATGAGTGATACACCTCCTGTCAGGCCTGCAGGTTTTATCTGCAGGTGGTGTTCTTCTCTCTCTTTTGTGCGGACAAACTATTTTTTGCACTCACACAAATAAATATTGTGACACCTGATTGGTCTCTCATTTTAGTTTTCATAGTTTTAAAAGGTTGTACAAAAATCGTCAGCTCTCTGCTCTACGTTCTCTGTGCCATCCCTGCTCATCATCCCGTGTCTTTATGGTTTTTAGGTGACTTCATAAGTTTTCCCCGGTCTAGGTTTTGGTAGCTCCCCGTTCTGCATTTCCTGTTTTTGCCACTTTGCCACTCCTGTAAATAAAGCTCACTCGCATCACAGCCTTTGCAAGCATCTTGGGTTCATACTCTCAGATACCGCATGACTGCTGCCACAGCCGTGACATTGACACCCCATTTGATTTCCATGCCACTCTAAGATTGTTTCTCTCTAAACTCAACACTAACTGTAAAAAACGGAACTTAAATGGTAAATGGCCTGTATTTGTATAGCGCTTTACTTAGTCCCTATGGACCCCAAAGCGCTTTACACTACATTTCCAAAAAGCAGCAAAGGGGAATGATAAATACAAAATAAACTCAAAATGCTGGGCCAATGACCCAGCATCCTGACAGTGACAGTTTCCATCACCACTTCAGCTGTACTTTCCCTGTCATCTGGTAACCCCTTCCCTTCCAAACAGAGCCCGTCTCAGCATGTCCTCAGTCCAGAACCTGTTCTAACCGAATTCAACGCAACATTGTTCTTTCTTCAACTTTGACAGTTTCATTCTTGCTCTGCCCTAACAGACACTTACTTAAGTCATCAAGTCATCACGAGTTAACCGTCTTATGATCAAAATTACATTTAACCAACATGAATTTATTCAAATTTTATTTGCAAGTCCAGTTTGGGTAATGAAATTAAAGATAACACAAGGGAATAAAATAATGCACGGGGATGGAATAAACCAAATGCACATTTTTGAAAGACATCTTTACCTATAGATTTACTTTAAGCTTCATGTCTGACAGATTATGATTAATCATATAAACTATTGTAAGTTGGAGATGTGAACCTACTTCCAATTATTTATGTTGTAAACTATTAATATAAATCAGGTCACTTTAACCTTGCAGAACTGAGGTAACATTTTTCTTATGGATGAAGTGGCCTAATCTGAGCTTTGATCATTTGTTGAATGATTTGACAAGCAGTTGGGCACTATTAGTTTTAGTTTGAAAACTAGTTTGGAATAGCCTTGTCATAAATTTTATTTTATAAGACTTAACCATGGAATTAACACAGGCTTTACTTGGTCTGTCTTTTGCACCTTATCCAGGTGTCTGATTGCATAGACTTTGGATCCATGTCAGGTGGTGTCTTGACTCAGTTTTTCTTTTTGACCCAACCATAAATGTTTTTCTGTCCTCAGGGAAAAGTTCTGACAAAGGCTACACCAGAAAATCATGGAGGGTTTGGATGATTGCAACCTTTTGGTTCTAAATGGTAGGCCAAGCATATGCATATTTATGCAAATTAATGTCTAAATGAATTTTGTGCTGCACACACTGACAGTGATCCTACATAGAATCAGTTTTATGTTGTCAGATCAATAATATATTTAATTACATTTAAATGTATTTGACAAAATGACAATTTGGAATTCAACAGTGAAATGTATACATTTAAAGAGATGTACAACTTTTACATTTCTGAAAGTTACTGACTTTTATTTACAGCTGCCAACATAGACGAGGTCTTGCTCCACACCCTCAGTAGGGACGATTTAAGGGACCTGCTTCCAGGGCCTGAAAATTTTATGAGGAGGAAACAGTTGTGGGCTCAAGTTCACAAAAAGTTTTGCCGCTTTTGATTTAAAAACACCTAGCACAACACATTTTGTTAGGGACTCCTGTAATATAACTATTTTCGTTTTCTTATTTAGGATGAAACTAAAGAAAAGGCGTCTCATGGATATCTCACCAGCTGACCAGGGAGAAGATTATGATGCAGATTCAGGTGGTGGATCAAACATGCTTTTGCCACCAAGGAGCAGTTCTGGTGACAACAGTTGTAAGTGAAACATTACAATTATGGCAATAATATTGAATATTGAACTGAAAGTTGATTTAGTTCTTTCTTTCCTGTTCTGTTTAAACATAGCCCTGTTCAGGGCACTACCAACTCTCTTCCTATCATGAGCTGCACCACGCAAGAAGATGGGACATGCCAGTGAAGCACTGATTCATGTCCTTCAGGTTTGTGTTTCTTCATATTTGTTATCAAATAATGCCCCTAAAGCCTTCACTTTAACAGTTTATTTGGCATATGGCCTTTTCATCCATGCCAAGCACACATGGCACAAACACTGATAGATCAAAAATTTCAATAGAAATAATAAAGAAAATCATAAAGAAATTAAAAACAAAATGGAAATAATTACATATTTAACTATCACAGGTGCAGTAACTTTGTCATTTCCTAAACTGTGTAAAGACATAATCCTAATGGTGATGAGGCAGAATTTATTACATTTTTCAATGGCATGAATATTAGGGAATTTCTATACAGTATTTGTCCATCTAAAGAAAATTAAAATGAATATGGTCTGTAGCGCATCTGATCTATGGTTGTCATCATTCATATATCACCCCAAGGGTGCACCCCAAAGGGATCACTAAAGTGAAGTCTAAGTCTAATACATACTTGTGGTTAAGTATTTGAACTACCCTGATAGCTTTGGAGTTTCTCTGTACATTGTACCATTTTGTCTTTGTTTTTCTTTTGCCAACAGGAGATCCAGCGTCAGCCCTGTTCTGCTCTTTGAAGGGTCCCGCTGTCTTATTGCAGTTGGAACCACTCCCATCACCACATTTGCCACAGATGACCTTGGAGAAGCTTTGCTGTGTCTTATGGCATACTGCTACACCCTGCATCTTACCTATCCTAAATGTGTGGCAACGCTTCTGTCTGTCATTCAGACTGAAGTGTTAAAGGACAATAGATAGGCCTCCAAAGTATGGAGGCCTATCTCCCCTCACCACACTCCCTGCCGGTGACTGATGCCCTCAGGGGTCGGTGCGTTGGTGGTTCTTGGTGTCCTGGGCTGGGCGCTCAGGTATGTACAAGCTCACTCCCGGTGGCTACTTGGCAGGGCCTGGTGCCTGTTGCTCGGTCAGGCCTCTTCCGGGGCACGGGGGGCCCTCGGGCCTCTGGGCCTGCGGCTCGGTTCACTTTGGCAAAGCTGGCTGCCGGCAGAGCCGGCGGGCACGCCAGTGCAGCCCCCTCTGCTTCTGCTCTGTGGCTACTGGATGACCCCTCGTGTGGGGCTCTCCTCAGCTCTTTCCCAGGAGGGTGGCACGGATGCCCCTCCGGTGGTCCTCCTTGGGCTCTCGCACTCTGGGGCCTCTGGATGTCTGGAGCCTGGATCTCCTCCATGCCTGCTTCATGCCCTGTGGGACGGGGCTATGGCCCTCTACACCCTCTAGCAGACCATTACATGGGGAAACCTTCTGAATACAAGCGCGCTGATCCACACAGGTGTGCACACGGGTGTTCACTGTTCATAGACATAAACTACACCTGCTATTTCCAAGCACATTGTGCACTGTTGGTCCTGCGTGCTGCACAACAACATTCAATATTTAGTATTTACTGCTGTTTACAACTAGCTAGATTAATGCAATGGTGTTATGTTTAGTATGTTGTTTTGGGTTTTTTTTTTTTGCTTGTTTTCTCTTCTTTTTCTCTCAGCAGGTGATCCAGGAGATTTTTTCTTTCTTTCTCTTTTTAAGTGCCCTTTCTCACTGTCCCTCTTCCCTTCTGTTTTTCTTTTCCTTCATCTTTCTTTCTCCCTTTCCTATCCCTCAGTCATGTCTGTCCCGTCTGTAACAACTGAAAATAAAATAAAATAAATTATACCAACAAAGGTCGATCAAATGGACCAATACGGCAAGGCCATGATGATTCATTTGGCAAAGTAAATCCATTGGGTATCCTTGTTGGTCTTCAGACAACAATTCTGACGGCTAAAGAACCAAATGGGACAGGCAAAAAAAAAAAAAAAGAAAGTCTATAGACTCAAAACATAAAGCCAAAGTAACCCAGGATTTTATTAAAGCAAAGAAGCGGAATATTCTTGGATGGCCAAGTCAAATTCAAATTCAAATTCAAATTCAAATTTTATTTGTCACGTACACAGTCATACACAGTACGATATGTAGTGAAATGCTTGGACAACTGCTCGTGACCTAAAGAGAACAAAAAAGGAAAAGGCTATGAATAAGATAGGAAATAAATATGAAAAATTAAAAAGGGTAAATTTAACTAGGAAGGAATAAAATATAAATTAAGGTTAAAAATGAAATAACTGTACAACACAAATTAGAATGAAGGGTAAATTTAACTGGGAAGAATAAGATAAAGATAAATATATAAATTAAAGTTGAAAATAAAATAACTGTACAACAAAATACACAATACACAATATAGAACTATATAAGAATGTATGAAGAAATCTAAATATAAATAAATATATACACAATAACAGCAGCTGTACAAGTATTAACCGGAAATGAAGAATATAGTGACCAGTGTTGTGCAAAACCAAAGTCCAGAAAGTCCAGTGTGTGTGTAAGAACTGTATGTGTGGGTCAGTACTGTGTGGTGGTGTGATTGAGAGACCGTATCGCCTGCGGGAAGAAGCTCCTCCTCAGTCTCTCTGTGTTGGTCTTCAGGGAGCGGAATCGCTTTCCTGACCTCAGCAGAGAGAACAGTCTGTTGTTGGGATGGCTGAGGTCCTTCACCATCTTCCTGGCCTTGGTCCAGCACCGCCTGCTGTAGATTGAGTGCAGGTCAGGGAGCTCGGAGCGGATGGTGCGCTCAACTGACCGCACAACCCTCTGTAGAGCTCGTCTGTCCTGCATGGTGCTGTTCCCGAACCAGGTTAAGATGTTTCCCGTCAGGATGCTCTCTATGGTGCACGAGTAAAAGTTCCTGAGCACCTTGGAGGGCAGTTGGAAGTCTCTCAAGCGTCTGAGGTGGTAGAGACGCTGACGGGCCTTTTTCACCACGGTGTTGATGTGACAGGACCATGACAGGTCCTGCGTGATGTGAACTCCGAGGTATTTGAAGCTGTCCACTCTCTCCACTGGGCACTCGTTGATGACGGGGGTCTGGTAGTTCCTCTCCTGCTTAGTGCTGAAGTCCACTATCAGCTCCTTTGTCTTACTGACGTTTAGAAGGAGGTTGTTCCTCTGGCACCAGTTCTCCAGATTCCTAATCTCCTTCAGGTAGGCCGTCTCGTTGTTATCAGAGATCAGGCCCACCACGATGGTGTCGTCAGCAAACTTGATGATGGTGGTGGAGCTGGTAGTGGCCACACAGTCATATGTGTACAAAGAGTACAGCAGGGGGCTCAGAACACACCCCTGGGGGGCTCCAGTGCTGAGAGTGGTGGAGGCTGAGACATGTCCGCCCATCCTTACTGCCTGTGGTCTGCCAGTTAGGAAGTTGGAGATCCACTGACACATAGATGAGCTGAGTCCCAGATGCTCCAGCTTGGTGGTGAGTGTGGAGGGAATTATGGTGTCAGTCATCTGATCTTAACCCAATTGAGCATCTATTTCACTTGTTTAAGACCAAACTTCAGACAGAAAGGCCCACAAAGAAATAGCAACTGAAAGCCCTTCAGTAAATGAGGAAACCCAGCATCTGGTGATGTCCGTGAGTTCAAGACTTTGGACTGTAATTTCCAGTAAAGGATTTGCAACCAATATTACTGAACAAAAGGGCACAGCATGATGGTAAAATGAAAACTGCATCCAGGATAGAAACAACCGCATTATGTGTCTAACACAACTTTGGCTCTCTGCAAGCACCTGCTCAGACAGCATGCTAACAATAAGCTAGCCAGACGGAATGCTAATGCTAAGCTAGCCAATAAACAATGGTGAAACCTGAGTGAATGCTTATCATAGCCAAGCAACCAGACCCTGAACTCCAACAGGTAACAAACAGATGATTCAATTCTATTAATAGTTGGTGGGGTTTCTCTGGGGTGGTATCATGGGTTTTGCTTCCTTTTTCAGCAGGGCGGCAGGGCCGTGCAGAGACGTTTAAAGGGGCGGGAGCTCAAAGTTAAAAAGGGGCACATTGAACCAGCCTGAATAACAACAACACACATTCATCAAGAATCTAATATGGGATCGCATCATACTATATCACTGTTGTGAGGTGGCGACAAGGCAAAGCAAACGTAGCCTATGTTTTACCTGATGGGTACAATGTTGCTGTTGAGGGGTTTCTGCTGCTCCTGCTGCTGATAGTGCTGGAGGGCAGGGCTGTGTTAATCTGAGACTGTAGACATTAAAAAGTCCATAGGAGAGATGGTAGCTGATTAAACAAGTGTCATGAGATAATAACAAAATGCAAAGATTGGTGACAGCACTTGGAACCATAAGGCAACAAAAACTGTGAGAAATAAATTAGGCTCTGCCTGTGAATCACTCTTTGCTTCTCTTCTTCCTTCCATCCCATCATTTCATATATCACTCTCCACTTGCTGTCTATCTGAGAACAAGGCACAACTTGCTATTGCAATAAACTATAATCTAATTATCCACACCTAACAACTCTTGCACTTAATCTAAAATAAAATGATGACAGAAAAATGTTATAGCCCTGCCTTTAGTAGCCTCACACAGCTCCTACTGTTTCCTCCTCATGTCCTTACCAGCCATGTCTGGACAATGTTATATCATGAGTAATAATCCATATACATAAAACACACACATGCACACACACACAGTGACATTTTAGACCTTCTTCAGAATACTGTATATACTATATTACTAGAGCTACAATAATAAAGCAATGAGGAGGGGGAAGTAATAAATATGAAATAATGTATTTATGATGATTCCATTTGTTTCACTATCCACTCTGTGCAGGGGCAAAGTTTATTACATTTTTAAACTGTAGAGATACAATAATTTTACTGCTGTAAAATCCAAATTTTGTCTTATTTAAAATATAAATCTAATATAATCTGCTTCTTAATGTATGTTTTTTAAAATACAGCTTGTGTTTTTAATATATTATAATTATAATAATGCATAATTATGTGGACATGCATATTAGATCGTTTTTTAGTGAAATATAATTGTCAGGAGTAGTGTCGTGGATGAGAGAAGGAGGACCCAAATGCTGGACTCACAGGTAGGTAGGTGAAGGTTGGTCTTTATTGTCAACGTAGTGAACAAACAGAACAGGAGTAAGAAACGGCTGGACGACTGACTGACTGACTGAATGAAGGACTGAAAGACTGAATGGCTTGCTGACTGAACGCAGGCGGAAACAACAACATAACATCAATGACACGACAAGGGCTGAAGGGAAGAGAGGGCTTAAATACATAGACTGATGAGGATGATAATGAGAGACCGGTGAGTACACAGCAGAACATAATCTGGCTAATGACACGAGACGAGCTGACACAGGAAAAGCAGGAACATGGAAGTGGCAAAATAAACTGAACATGAACAAAACTGAAAACACTGGGTCACCGACCCAGGAACCCTGACAATAATCCCCCCAGAAAGGCAGGAAAAGCTCTGTAACTTACTTTAAAACTAAATATGTTCACTAAAACGGTGACTGAGCTACAGACCCATGACAGCCTTACACAGGTAGCCAGCAGCTGTGACCAGCACTACTTGTGCAGTTAATAAAAGGACAGGTAATGTTTGTCGCGCTGTTGCACACACAGCACGCTCGTTTGTTTCAGTTCGTCAGTTGCAACAAGACAGCTTACCAACGTGTACGTAATAAGCTAATACTCCTGTGTGCTACACACTACAGTGTGCGCTGTACACCTACTTACTGGTTTTGTCGCATCAGTCTGTGTCTCTGAGTTAATTTGTGTTTCTCCTACAGCTCCAGACCGCTAAAAATGCGCGTGGTCTTTGTGAGCTCGTTCCCGGCTCGTAACCAGCGCGTTCTGCCGTCATTGGTTAAATGTGATCATGTGACTGATGCAAGCCAGATCCTTTTATTTAGCAAAACTGTGATTAATAGTTAAATATTATTGTTGAGGGGCACAGACAGGACTCCGCACGCCCTGCACGTGCCTGCAGGGCGGTGTGTCACAGGATGCTGGCACACCAAATGTCATTTGATGGAGCGTTCTTAAGGAGCAGTGCGACAGACGTCTGGTGTCAGAATATTGTTGCCTCCCTGAGTGGTAACGTGTTTGTTGATTTTCATGGCGTGCGCTACGGCTAACTCAGGTCTTTTGGAGTGAAGGGCCCACTCCTGAAGACCTTCTATGACTCTGTGGTGGCTTCTGCTATCTTTTATGGTGTGGTCTGCTGGGGCGGCAGCATCTCTGCTGGGGACAGGAAGAGACTGAACAGGCTGATCAGAAGGGCCAGCTCTGTTCTAGGATGCCCTCTGGACACAGTGGAGGTGGTGAGTGACAGGAGAATGGTGGCTAAGCTGTCATCCCTGTTGGACAACATCTCCCACCCCATGCAGGAAACTCTAACAGCACTGAGCAGCTCCTTCAGTGGCTGCAGCACCCACGGTGTGGAACGGAGAGATTTCGCAGGTCTTTCCTCCCCACTGCTGTCAGACTCTACAACAAAGATTTCAACTGATCAAACCCACACAAACCCACACATGTGCAATAACACTAAGTGCAACGACTCTTCCTGCTGTGACAAAACAAATTTCCCACGTGTGGGAGAAATGAAGGTTATCTTATCTTATCTGGATTTGGTCTGCTTATCTGCTTTCCTGTATCTATTCCCGTAGATCCACACTGCGAGCGTTGATTTCCCCGTTCACTCCGAGTGTGTGTCAGCTCCCTTCACTGGTTTCCCCTTGTTTATTTTACAACCTTCCAACTTACTTGCAAAAGTATTCGGCCCCCTTGAACTTTTCCACATTTTTTCACATTACAGCCACAAACATGGCTGGGGGGCGATTGTGGCTCAAGAGCTGGCAGTTCTTCTTGTAATCGGAAGGTTGCTGGTTCGAGCCCCGGCTTGGACAGTCTCGGTCGTTGTGTCCTTGGGCAAGATACTTCACCTACCGCCTACTGGTGTTGGCCAGGGGGGGTGATGGCGTGATGCCTCGCTTCTGTCAGTCCCACAGCCCCAGGGCAGCTGTGGCTACAACTGTAGCTTGCCTCCACCAGTGTGTGAATGTGAGTGAATGAATGTGGAATTGTAAAGTGCTTTGAGGGTCTTGAAAAGCGCTATATAAATGCAATCCATTACTATTATGAATCAATTTTATTGGAATTCCACGTGAAAGACCAATACAAAGTGGTGTATATGTGAGAAGTGGAACGAAAATCATACAGGATTCCAAACATTTTTTACAAATAAAGTGTGGTGTGTGTAATTCAGCCCTTGAGTCAATACTTTGTAGAACCACCTTTTTCCAATTCATTATTATCAGGATGCCCTAAAAAACCCCTGAAAAATGCTGCAGCAAGAGTCCTGACAGGGACTAGAAAGAGAGAGCAGATTTCTCCTGTTTTGGCTTCCCTTCATTGGCTCCCTGTTAAATCCAGAATTCAAAATCCTGCTCCTCACATACAAGGTCTTAAATAATCAGGCTCCATCTTATCTTAATGACCTTGTAGTACCATATCACCCTATTAGAGCACTTCCCTCTCGCTCTGCAGGCCTACTTGTTCCTAGAGTATTTAAAAGTAGAATGGGAGGCAGAGCCTTCAGTTTTCAGGCCCCTCTTCTGTGGAATCAGCTTCCAGTTTGGATTCAGGAGACAGACACTATCTCTACTTTCAAGATTAGGCTTCAAACTTTCCTTTTTGCTAAAGCATATAGTTAGGGCTGGACCAGGTGACCCTGAATCCTCCCTGCAATAGATGTAGGCTGCCGGGGGATTCCATTGAGTTTTTTCTTTCCAGTCACCTTTCTCACTCACTATGTGTTAACAGACCTCTCTGCATTGAATCATACCTGTTATTAACCTCTGTCTCTCTTCCACAGCATGTCTTTATCCTGTCTTCCTTCTCTCTCCCCAACCAGTTGCAGCAGATGGCCCCGCCCCTCTCTGAGCCTGGTTCTGCTGGAGGTTTCTTCCTGTTAAAAGGGAGTTTTTCCTTCCCACTGTCACCAAAGCACTTGCTCACAGGGGGGTCATATGATTGTTGGGTTTTTCTCTGTATCTATTATTATAGGACATACTGTACAATATAAAGCGCCTTGAGGTGACTTTTGTTGTGATTTGGCGCTATATAAATAAAATTGAATTGATTTATTACTATTACTGAAGGATACTCGCCATAATAATACCAACTAGATTTTAACATTTTAATATAAATGAGTAACAGTAGGGTGGACATTAGGTAAGGCTGCACTTTTTGCAGCGATCTCATATAGAAAACTATTGTATATAAAACAGGTCCGCGGGTTCCGAACCGTAAAGACGTAAAACTGTAAAGGGGCCTCTGGTTAATACGTCTGGTTCCGTGTCGGGTTCGTAGCTGAAAAATAGCTCTACTTTGTTGTGTGGGTCAACTTTGCTAGCGAGAGACAGAGAGAGGCGTTGAAAGGCTCCTCCAACGGAACTTATTGTTTCAGAGGAAAACACGAACACGGTGTACAGTCGAGTCTTAATAGCTTAGTTACAACTGGGCTCGTCAGGCACTCTTCTTGGCTGCAGTGGTTATTATTATATTTACATGCTTCCAGCTCCTCCTTTCTGCTTGGTGACAACTCGTACTTTTCCACTCTCCTTTTTCTCCCTCCCTCGTTCACAGACACATAACGGGTATTACAGTCCCTTCTCCCTGCAGCATGGACTACACTGCCCATGATGCTACATTCTTTAGGGTTATGCCTGTAACACTCTGCCTAATGCCTTCATATTAAATAATTTTTGTGAATATTTTTTTTTTCATATTTCTTCACGTCATTATGTGGGCCGCAAGTAGGGGTGACATGGGCTGCGAGATTGAGACACAGACATTAGAGCCCCTTAATGCGTGTTTTGTTTGGGTTTCCGCCGGCGTGGAAACAGGAAAATACCGCCGTGTAATCCATTCATTTCAACAAAGTAACTCTATTCTGAATACCACCTTTTTAAACGATAATGGAAACAGAATACAGTTACTCATATTTTGTATTTTAAATACGTAACAGCGGTACATGTATTCCGTTAGTCCCCAACATTGTCTGAGAGTGAACAGCAGTCCAGAAATCAACTGCAATCCAGTTATTCACAATACAATTCAAATCTGGAGACAGATAGTGAAAGAGTATAGACTCAGAGCCTTCTCGCTTTTGACACCTATTGCAGTTAATTCTGCATTTAAACCCTCATTTTTAGATGGGACATTTGATAGCTGGAAGGAAATGGGGTTGCGAAATGTGGGACACCTGTATTTTCAGGGCTTTTTTGCTTCATTTCAACAGCTTAAGGAGAAGTACAATTTATTAGCCTGTGATTTTTTTTAGATACCTTCAAATAAGGAGCTATGTAAGGTCCCAACTACAACAATTTGAGTCTGCAACTCCAGGTAAGCTTGATCAATGCCTGGTGGATTGTATAACAGAAAAGCATGCTGTTGCTTTTATGTATGAGATATTGCAGTCACTCCGGCAGAAGGATACAAGTAAAATAAAATTAGCTTGGGAAAAGGAATTAGGGTCAGAAATTCATAATGATATCTAACCTCGTATTGTGGATGGATTATCTCAGTTGTTCTCCTGGCTGAAGTTTGGTCTGTTTACAGCTTCCTGCCATGCGATTACATTTGTTCCTGACCACCGAGGATCCTCACGTTAACTTTTATCGAGTGGAAAAAGGTTAGCGTGTTTATGCACACATAGCTGTGTCGCTAGCGGTCACGTAGCACATCGTTACCAGCTAGTCCAACTTCAGTAACCCTACAAACGTCACTGCTGTTTTGTTTTCTGTCTTCATGTCGGAAGTGATAACAGAGCTGTACATTTGAATTCGTTTTCAAAATCCCTCAGTCAGGACATGCTTTATTGTATTTAGATGGAAGCTAGCGAGCTAACTTCCTGCTAACTTCTAACTCCGTTAAATGTCATAAATTCCGTTTTCATGGATGATGTTAAACTTAATTGTTACACCTGATAGAGCAGAGCGCTGATCATTTTATTACAGATGAAAGAATTTAGACAGTTTTTCAACTCTCAGTGATGCCACAGTGATCGTTTGGTTTATGGACCTGCAGCGAAGTTTGAGCCCAGACAAGGCTAGTGACGTCAAACATTAAAGACCGGATAGCTTAATATGCTGGCTTAATATGTAAGATGACCAGACGTGCTTTACACTCCACATCCTTGATATAGCATGCCATATTTCCTCTGCTTGCTATAGCAACTTGCTTTCAGTAAGGTACGCTATCAGCAGCTGTGTGCTGGATTGTCTCAAGGGTATCTTTACACAGCCTCCACTTGCCAGGTGTGGTAAACCCCTACCTCTATTGATTTTGTACTTAGAGCTTGTTCCTGTGCTGCCATGATTAGTGCCTTAGTGATGATGGTTCCTTATCATGCTCCTCTTCTTTGTTGGGTTTCCGCTGCCTGAGGTATTCACTAAGCACACGGTGGATTGTATTGATTCCTGATGAATATTTGTTTTCTCATCTTGGATAGTGGTTTTGACATTCACTTGTCTCCGACCTTCTTCCTTTCGCTTAGCATGTAATCTCGGGGTGCCAGATTTGGGGTGAAACTGCCCATGCATGGTAAGCAGCTTCTTTGCCCTGACCTGTCGCTTTGGCTCCACCTTGCTGTGGCTACAGACCTCATTGATCTGTAGCTGTGATAGCATTTCCTTCTTCCTAATCTTGGAACATTAAGCTACTAATTGTTTTCCTGTTAGCCTGGATGCTGGGTATTAAAAATTTGATAGGCCCAACATCCTCTTCATGTAACCCCTTCCTGTGGTTACTTGCGTAGTCGCATTCCAATGAGAACCTTGTTCTCATCTCTTGTCCACTCATGCCTTCTCCTTCCAGCAGCCAAAAGAAACAAACAAGCAAACAAAAAATGGTGCTAACGAACTCACGCTTGAATGAATGGATGTGTTTATTGTCATTTTACGTACAATGTAATTTCAGTGTCTTTTCTTTAAGAACAACAAAAAACCATACATGTACATTTGCACATTTCGATTATTTAAATACACAGAGTAAAGAGAGAGTGCCATGGTCCCGAGTCTGTTGACTCAGTTTTTTTGTTTTGACTAATGGTGTGTTCAGTGGCGTGTCTAGAAAATTTTTGTTGGGGGGGCCAGGTAGGGGCACAGATTTGGAGAAGGGTGGCAGATGTAATTGGCAGATAATGTTTAAAAATTCTACCAACCGTTAACCATAATTCAATAACCCTGTAAACCTAATAACAGAATGTGCTTTTAACTCTTATTAGAATGAGATTTTAACCACTACGGTGCAAAGTTTTTAGACACTGCGTTGATAAAGTACAAGAGATACAATCAGTCAGTGTTTACTCAGCATTCAAGGACATCAATATTTGCATAGTATTTTTACTGACATGTAGTGCACATATGTTTTGGGCAAAAACATTTTTGAATATTAAAATACGAACATTTGTAACAAACAATTGACAAATTAGCCAATGCAAAACTTTATCTGCCTGTTAAAAAAAGAAGATAATCTTCTCACAAACTGGTGTTTGATTTTGAAACAGGAAAAAAGTGGAGAAACAACTGAAAAGACTAACATTTGAATAAAACCTGAAAGCAAGTAAATACTTTCTATGCTGCCTTATGGTAAACTTTGGTAATATTGATAAAGAACAACACTGGCTGATGATGAAATACAGTCAGTCTGGCATGGTGACACTGCCAGTATTAACCTGCAGGACTGGACTGGGACAGAAAATTGGGCATTTTGACTACAGACCGGCCCACCAGGTATTAAAGCCATAAAGACTTTGAATGAAAACAAATGCTGTTGTGACAGTGATGTACAGTCTTGTTGGTATATGTATGATTTCTATACATTTTACGTCAGATAAAAACTTTGGTTGTAAGATTTAGATAATTATTTAATAAAAGCTAAATATTTGAATTGAGAATAAGAAAGAAAAGTATTTCTTTGTGCCCCCCTCTCCCTGTTAATGCCCTACCTTCCCCCCTGGCAACACTTTGCTAGACCCGTCCCTGCACAGTTACCAGCTGTCAGCTACTTAGAAAAGGATCCTGGTGTTATTTGTCTCTCAGAAACAGTTCATAACTTCCCTTCAACTCATTCATGTCACCTAAAAGGTAAACCTGTTTCTCCATCACCTGTTCAGCTCTGATGATTCAGGAAGGACATCTCCTGGTTTCATCTTCATGTTTCCCTCTCACCACATATCCAAACCAACATCATGACCAGCAGCTTTACAGCTGTGGCTCCAGCAAACATCAGCTGATATTAGAAATTAATATTAAATAAATTCTAACAACAGCTGATCAAGCTTAAACGTGCTGCTGCTGTTTAGCACGACATCTGCTGGTTTCCTCTTTCTGGCGCAAAGTGGGCGATAAATAAACAAGAGAGAAAAGCCGATCAGTTTCATGATTGAAGTAGCAACAGGAGAGGGAGGGAGAGAATGAGAGAAGAAGAGGCCGCTGTGCAGCGTAACGACAGAATAAATCCAGCTTTGTGTCTTTTTCCATCCTAGCTGAAGTTCGGGACAAACTGCGTCTCTTCTCAGCTCAATACGAAACGTGTAATATTTTCTCTGAATGAGGGACCATTCCATTTTTTTAAGGAGCCGTTGGCAACTCTACTACCTAACCTTATGAATAAAATAAAGCTTACTATCAGTAACATCATAGCACCCACCCAGCTGTATAAAAACTCAGTGAAGCTGGCTAGAACGCAGTACGAGTTATTGCAACTGACGGTAAAAAGTCAGCACAACGAAAATAAACTCCACCTAAACTTGGTTTATATCTGACCCAGATAGACTGCAGGTCATAACTTCTTACCTGAAGTTCAGTTCACCTGACACTCGGACCGGCGGCTTCCTCGGGGCTCTCCTCCTGCATCCCCTTTCCCTGATCCACCTGCTGGCCTCTGTGGAAGCCTATCAGTGAATGCTGTCTGTGTTTACCAGTGTTGGGTAAGTTACTTTAAAATAGTAACTTAATTACATTACTAGTTACTTCTCTCAAAAGTAACTCAGTTACTTCAAGTTACTCATTACTTTCAAAGTAACTAGTTACTAGGGAAAGTAACTTTGGTTTTACTCAGAATTCTCTTGTTAATGTGTTGCTTCCATAACTTTGCCAGTCTTCTAGCTTGCTTACTTGCCACAAGTGCACTGTGCCACCTACCAATAGAAAGGAAAAGATAATGTGCATATTTCCACAAGAGAAATCCCACGCCTGGACCGTCATTGACTGCTGCCATGATTCTAGCCTACGTCACAGCGTCATGTGCACCTTTTACATCCAACACAAAAACTGCAGTCGTGGTGCTTTCGATTGTACTCAGAACTCAGAAATTCTGCCTTCTGAATAGGAAGATGTAGGTAACACCAGACTGCAGATGAGCTGCATACAGGGCTGGACTGGGACAGAAAATTGGCCCGGGCATTTTGACTAGAGACTG
The DNA here is from genome assembly GCF_041146795.1 of Maylandia zebra. NCBI lineage: Eukaryota > Metazoa > Chordata > Actinopteri > Cichliformes > Cichlidae > Maylandia > Maylandia zebra. The sequence continues at coordinate 35,442,857 of NC_135186.1, forward strand.
GCCCACCATTATAGGAAAAATCATAAAGCCTTTGAATGAAAATAAACACTGTTGTGACAGTGATGTACACTGTTTTGATGGTATATATGCATCAATCTATCAATCGTTTGTTGTAAGATTCAGATAATTATTTTTTAAAAGCTAGACATTTTAAATGAGAATAAGAAAGAAAAGTATTTCTTTGTGCCCCCCTTTTCCCTGTTAATGCCCTACCTGCCCCCCTGGCAACACTTTGCTAGACCCGCCCCTGCACAGTTACCAGCTGTCAGCTACATAAAAAAGGATCCTGGTGTTATTTGTCTCTCAGAAACAGTTCATAACTTCAACTCATTCATGTCACCTAAAAGGTAAACCTGTTTCTCCATCACCTGTTCAGCTCTGATGATCCAGTAAGGACATCTCCTGGTTTCATCTTCATGTTTCCCTCTCACCACATAACCAAACCATATCATGACCAGCAGCTTTTACAGCTGTGGCTCCAGCAAACATCAGCTGATACTAGAAATTAATATTAAATAAATTCTAACAACAGCTGATCAAGCTTAAACGTGCTGCTGTTGTTTAGCGCGACATCGGCTGGTTTCCTCTTTCGGCGCAAAGTGAGCGATAAACAAACAAGAGAGCCGATCAGCTGATCACTGATCAGTTTTCATGATTGAAGTAGAAACGGGAGAGGGAGGGGGGAGAATGAAAGAAGAGGCAGCTGTGCAGCAAAGACACAGAGTAACTCCAGCTTTGTGCCTTTTCCATTGTAGCTGAATTACGGGACAAACTGTTCCTTTTCACCTCAATAAGAAACGCGTAATATTTTCTCTGAATACCAGACGGGACGGTTGGCAACTCTAATAACTTATGAACAAAATAAAGTTCAACATCATTAACTTCATAGCACCACCCAGCTGTATAGAAACTCCGTCATGCTAGCTAGCACGCAGTACGGAAAAAGTCAGAATAACGAAAATAAACTCCACCTAAACTTGGTTTATATCTGACCCAGAGAGACTGCAGGTCATAACTTCTTACCTGAAGTTCAGTTCACACTTGGACCGGCGGCCGCCTCGGGTCTCTTTTCCTTCTGCGTCCCTTTTCCTTCATCCACCTGCTGGCCTCCACCACTTGCTAATGTTACTGAATCTGTGGAAGCTCCGCGATAGCCACCACATGAAGTAACGAGTAACGACCCTATCTAAATCCCAGTAACGAGTAACGCGTTCCTGATTTTGGCATAATAACTAGTTACCGTGCTCGTTACCACAATAATAACGTAGTTACTGTAACGCGTTACTTAATAACGCGTTAGTCCCAACACTGGTGTTTACTGATAGTAAACTGTGGTATGAGGACCACTGTTGGTAATCCTTGTAGTGATACTCAGAAGGTCTATCTTATAAAGTCCTTTTTTTTATTTAGACCTGGTTTAATTCTGGTATAGTTGAATATTTGTATATAATCCCTGCAGCTGTCTGACTCTATAACAGGGGTCACTGGCCTTTTCCTAAAACTGAGAGCTAGATAAAATTGTGAACAGTTTGGTTCATCTTTAGTTAAATGATAATAACAATTCTATCTTGATATGCTATGTCTTATCACAGGTTAATTTTTCAAAAAAGGCCTCGGTTGTGTAGCAGCCAACAGCTCCTCAAGAGAGGCTGTCCTGGTGAGGGAGAAGTTCATGGCCCACTTCTTAGCAGAGGGTGTCTTGTGTCTTGGAAGCCAAAAGAACAGCCTGTTTGAAGTCCCAGTGACTTCACCACAACGGTTCGGAGCCACCCACAAACCTCTAAAGAGCGTTCCTGCCTTTTTAAAACTTTTCTTAATAAATGGAGCTTGCCGCCGAAATAAACTAACCTCTCTTTATTCTCTTAAATAATTGGTCCTCACTATGTTCCTATATATTAGTATATTTTGTCATTAGCATAATATGAAATAAATTCTACATGTGTCAAGTTGTGTGCCAATATTTGCTGTGTAGTGGAACTGAGACATTAGTCATTACAAAAATTTATTTGAAATAATAATAAAATTCTCAAACAGAAAATCATTAAACATAAATATATAAAATATAACTATTTACAGAGAGAAAGGAATAAAAAGGACCCAGCTTAAAGTGGAAGAGCCTCAGGGAGAAGGAGGAGAAATTTGACAAATTCTCTCGTCTGAGGCAGCATGCTCTCCAAGGCTGAGGAGGAAATGCTCCGTTGGAGACTCGCGTGGCCTCTTCAGGGACTCCAGGATGGCTAGCTCCACCGCAGATGGAGCCTTACACCCCCGCCCACTGGGGAGCTGTCGGAGCCGCCAAGGCATGCTGCAGGCTCCAAGACCACGAGCGACCGGTCAGCCTCCACTCATGGTGATGCCTGGGAGCAGCACACCCTCATCGTTGGCAGCCGAGGGGGACAACGCCAACTGTCTCCAGGACCAAGTGCAGCCGCCACTGCCATCAGGGGCTCCTGTCCGGGGGAGCATGAAGCTCCCACGCTATAATGGGGAGGCACCTCCAGAGACCTACCTTATCCAGGTACAGCTGGCTGCTCAGCTAAATGGTTGGTCAACAGAGGAGACAGCTGTCCAAGTTGCCCTCGCCTTGGAAGGCAGGGCCCTGCAGATCCTCACAGATCTTCAGCCAGAAGAGCGTTTAAGTTGGCCTGCTGTTGCCAGAGCAATGCAGAGCAGGTTTGGCCTCCGTACACATGCAGATGATGCCCGAGATAAACTTGCTAGCCGCCCACGGAGACAAGAGGAGAGTCTGGGTGCCTATGCTGCTGACCTACGTCTTTATGCACGTAGAGGGTACCCTGCTTTTGATGCTGCAGCACAAGAAGAGCTTGCTCTCCAGGCTTTTGTCCCGGGTCTCCAGCCAAAAAGACTACAAGAGCACATCCGTCTGCATGCACCAGAAACCCTGGCGGCAGCTCTAACTGAGGCCGAAAGAGTGGAGCATGTGCTCAGCCCAGGTGCACGCAGCCCTGGCATAAGTCACCAAGTGCGCCAAACAGACTACGAAAGGAGCGACCAGGCGGAGGAGGCCCGCCAAACCACCAACACACCACCCTGGCGATCTCGGCGAGGGAATAGGCGAGCAGGAGGCCAATCCAGGGGTAACTGCCATCGGTGCGGAGAACCAGGCCACATCGCACGCTACTGTCCAGCACCAAGCCCACAAAGCTTGGCACCCCAGCTGCCGTTAAACTAAGGCGGGGTGGCACAACGGAGGAACTGCCCCCTGCCACCACTCTGTCCTCCGAATCACAATTGCGGGTTGGCCGGCTTGGCCAGACACGGGGACTGTATCTGGACTGTGACCTTGCCGGCACCACCTGTAGAGCCCTGATAGACACTGGGTCCACGCTCTCCTTAGTACAGGCTGGAGTTCTCCCTGGTTCTGATGGCCCAGTACCGCAGGGTTGGCAGCCTACTCAGCTCCACATCACCACAGTCACGGGGGAGCGTGCCAAAGTTAAGGGGGAAAGATCCCTCCCGGTGACTGTTGCTAACTGCACCGTGGACCACCAGTTCTGGCTAGCCAGCATCCAGGACCAATGCATCATTGGCCTGGACCTGCTAGCCAAATGGGAGGCCACAGTGGACGTGTCCCGAGCAATCCTTTACCTGGGCACGGAGGCTGTGAAGCTCCACACCACAACGGAAGTCCCGCTGCCTGCCTCCACTTTTTCAGCCAGCGTCAGGAAGCCTGAGGACCTATCACCGCTGGCGGGGGAAGGGGCCTCCCCTTCACCAGCAGTACCGCAACTGTCTGCAGAGACCAAGCAAGCTGTCGAGGACCTATACCAGAGGAGCTGCGAGGGTCTCCAGGCTGATCAGCGACGGCAGCTGCGAGAGATACTAGACTTGTTTGCCGACATCTTTGCAGCCAAGGATGAGGACTGCATGCAAACCAGCCTGGTACAACACGACATTGACACTGGGGATGCACGGCCCATCCGCCTCCGCCCTCGTCGCCTTCCCCTTGCCAAGCGTGCCGCAGCAGAGCAGAAGATCAGGGAAATGGCAGAGGCGGGCATCATCGAACCCTCAAACAGCCCCTGGGCAGCCCCGGCTGTACTGGTTCGGAAAAAGGATGGTACCTGGCGGTTTTGTGTCGACTATCGTCTACTCAACAGCATCACACGCAAGGACTCCTACCCATTGCCCCGGATTGACGATGCCCTCGACGACATTGCTGGGTCCTGCTGGTTCAGTTCCCTCGACTTGCGCAGTGGCTACTGGCAGGTGGAGCTGACGCCACAGCCCCGCCCAAAGACTGCTTTCTCCATTGGCCAGGGACTGTGGCAGTTTAAGGTGATACCCTTTGGCCTCTGCAATGCCCCAGCCACATTCGAGCGCCTAATGGAGAGGGTTCTGGCTGACATCCCCCGCGACTGCTGTGTGGTCTACCTGGATGACCTCCTCGTCCACGCGACAGACTTCGAGAAAGCCTTGGCTAACCTGACTGCTGTTTTCCACGCTATCCGCCAGGCTAGCCTTCGCCTCCACCCCAAAAAGTGCCATCTCTTCCGAAAGGAGACGACCTTCTTGGGTCACGTTGTGAGCGGAGCAGGGGTTTCCACTGACCCTGCGAAGGTGGCTGCTGTGAAAGACTGGCCCATTCCGGGCAACACTGCTGAGTTGCGGAGTTTCCTTGGCCTGGCATCATACTACCGGCGTTTCGTCAAGGACTTTGCTACCATTGCAAGCCCCCTGCACTGGCTCACACAGAAGGGCCGGGAGTTCCATTGGAGTGAGGACAGTGCCGTGGCATTTGATCGGCTCCGATCTGCACTGGTTGAGGCACCGGTGCTAGCCTACCCAGACCTGCAGCTCCCTTTTGTCGTGGACACCGATGCCAGCAACACAGGGGTGGGGGCTGTACTGTCGCAGGAAGGCCTTGAGGGGGAGCGGGTCATCTCCTACTACAGCCATTCCCTCAGCAGACCGGAGAGGAACTATTGTGTCACCCGTCGAGAGCTGCTGGCCATCATCCTGGGTCTCCGCCATTTCAGACCCTACCTCTACGGGAAGAAGTTCCTCCTGCGCACAGACCATGCGTCCCTCACTTGGCTGCTCAGCTTTAAAGAACCGGAGGGACAGCTAGCCCGGTGGTTGGAGACGTTGCAAGATTACCACTTTGAGGTCCGTCACCGGGCGGGACGTCTCCACACCAATGCAGATGCCCTCTCCCGACGCCCTTGTGAGGAAAAACAGTGCAGGTACTGCCAACACTTGGAGGACCGGGAGGGCATGACTTCAGTGATCGCGTCACCACAGGGCGACCCTGAGAATGACTCTGTTCCAGGTGGGCATTGTAGCAGTCTTCAGGTCCAGTCCGCCGCAGGGGATACTGAGGGTCTGGAGGCCATGGATCCCCAACAGCTGCAACACGACCAGAACCAGGACCCTGCCCTTTCCCAGGTTCAGTGTTGGATTGGAGCCGGTCAGAGACCATCATGGCCAGAGGTATCTGCACTGGACCTCGAGACCAAGGCTCTCTACTCCCAATGGGCCAACCTCACAAACCGAAACGGCCTCCTCTATCGCCGCTGGCAGGCTCCCGGGGGTCACCGTGAGGTCTTCCAGCTCGTGGTACCTCAACAGTTGCGGTCCAGGGTGCTCCAGCTGGTTCATGGTGCAGCGGGGGCAGGACACTTTGGAGTTACCAAGACTCTGCGGCGACTCCGGTCTCGGTTCTACTGGCCCGGGTGTCGCCAGGACGTAGAGCTCTATGTCCATCGGTGTGATGCCTGCACGGCTCAGAAAGGGCCTTCCCAACGCTCTCATGCCCCCTTGCAGCAGTATCAGGTGGGGGCTCCCATGGAGCGGGTTGGTGTGGACATCCTGGGACCCTTCCCCACCACTGACCAGGGGAACCGCTACATCCTGGTTGCCATGGACTACTTCACTAAGTGGCCTGAGGCCTATGCAGTCCCTGACCAGAGTGCTGTTACCACTGCTGAGCGTCTGGTCAACGAGATGTTCTGCCGGTTCGGGGTACCAGAGGAACTGCACAGCGACCAGGGCCGGAATTTTGAGGCTGCGGTGTTCAAGGAGGTCTGTCAGCGGCTGGGTATCAGGAAGACCCGGACGACGCCACTGCACCCCCAAAGCGATGGGTTGGTGGAACGCTTCAACCGCACCCTGGCCACCCAGCTTGCTATCCTGACCTCCCACCAGCAGCGTGACTGGGATCAACACCTTCCCCTGGTCCTAATGGCCTACTGTTCTGCAGTCCAGGAGTCTACTAAGTGCACTCCAGCAGCCTTGATGTTCGGTCATGAGCTTCGTACCCCAGTGGACTTGGTGTTTGGATCTCCCCCCGGGCAGGAAGTGTGCGGGGACCCCGGGTTGGACTACCTCCACAACCTCCTCGCCCAGCTCCGAGAGGTGCATCAGTTGACCAGGCAGGCTCTCCGAGATGCAGGCTCCCGGCAAAAGCGAGCTTATGATACCCGCTGCAAGGGGGAAGGACTTTCGCCCGGTCAGCATGTGTGGGTCTACAGCCCGGAGAGGAAGAAAGGGCTTTCTCCCAAACTGATGAGCCAGTGGGTTGGACCCTGCACTGTTCTTGAGAGGCTGTCTGACGTGGTCTACAGGGTGCGGCTGGTCAAACGGAACAGGGTGGTCGTACTCCATCGCGATCGCCTGGCACCCTATCAGCCCTTGAGTCCATCCAGGGAGACGTCAGGGTCCCAGCTTCAACTGCAGGCCCCCAACCTGGCCTCGGAGGCAGCTGGGGGACCCACGGAACGTCCTCAACGAAGCCGTCGCCTTGCCCAACACCTCAGAGACTTTGCTATGGACATGCCGGTTGCTGGGGACAGCTAACCACTCAGGTGGGGGCTGTGTGGCGTGTTGGGGGAGCGGCTAGTTCTCTCCCATCATGCCTTGGGACTGCTGTTTGGATGTTCTTGTTTTGTTGTTATGGTTACACTACTTTTAACTGTTATCTTGAATGTTGTGTTTGTACTGCAGTTCAAAGGCACTTACAGTGTTGTTTTATAGAACGAATGCAACCATGGGTGAGTTCTGTTATGCTGTTGATGACCCTCGAAGCACAGTGTAGCATCAGTGTGTGTTGTAATAAAGAGCTCCCCCTACCAGCTTGGGGTTGAATAACAATCTCTCTCTGTGAGCTTCCTTGTAAAGATTCCTCTGCATGCCACAATATATTCCTAACATACATATATTAACTGCCTACATTAATTCAATGTAAACATACCTTCTGACTGGGACTCCCCTGCTGCCTCTTTGGGCTGTCCCTGGTCCTCGGGGGGATGTTCTCCACGATCCCCACCATATTGCCGCTAGTCTCCCGCGGGGTGAAGAAGGGGTCCAGAAACCCCATGACCGCGAAGGACTTCCATCTCCTCCCGATCCTGCTGCAGACCCACTCCTCTTCTCCTTCTTGTATGTGTCCCTGAGGCTCTTCCACTTTCTCCTGCAGATGTCCTCTGAATAAACACATTATCTTGTTAGTGGAAAGGTATTTGTACATCAGTGGGAAAATAGCGGGACAGTAGGCGGGCTTGCTAGCTTTAGCGCGGCTTTCCCGGATAAGTCAAAAAATTCAAAAGAGAAATGACTGAACTTACCAGGTTGCCCGATCTCTTCCCATATCTTCCTCCAAGCTACACTGTAATCCCAAAAGTTATTTGCATTCAAATGGTTTAGCTATAATCACTGATGGTAATTAATTTTCTTTGTAAAACTAAAATCATATAACTGTGTCAGACAGAACTCATTGGTGGAAGCTTTTTGCACTTAACCTATATTGTTTTGCATGTGATGCACTAAAATGAATACATTTAACATGGTCCTTTCTATTTTAAGTGTATTCTAATAAATAGTTTAAGTTCAATTTTTTATAAGAGAATAAGTTTTAAACTCAACACTCAAATAATAAAAGTAAATTTGATGTTTACTGATCATGTTTAGTTGAAAGCACTTTCACTATTTTTAAGTTTTTGTTGCCCCTCCCATATTTTTCCCGGCACTGGAACCGAAGAGACGTCTGGACTTGTTTGTCAGGAAAAAATAAGACAAATCGTTTTTGTTTGTTTCAGTCTACAGTCGATAGGGAGTACTTTTCCTCAAACCTCCACGCAAACTGGTGAGTTAAATCTTTATATTTCAACTTTAAGCAAAAATAGTTGCATGTTACATTACGCAAATGTGCACGCTAATTCAATCTACAGTGAACCCTCGTTTACCGCGGGGGTTACGTCCCAAAAACAACCCGCAATAAGTGAAATCCGCAAAGTAGTGAAAAGTATTTATTATAAATGTTTTAAGGCTGTAACCCTCACAGCCTTAACCCCTGCTCATGCGTAATGGTTCTAGCATCTTCCTCGTCCATCCAAACCGCGCGGTTCCATTGTGTGATGTGAGCACATCCAAACCGTGTTCAGGGTTAGCCCGGGTCCGGACTCCGGCCCCGGTCAGAGGAGGAGGACCAGAGCACGGCCGGGCACCTCCAGCCGTTCACACGGACAAATAAACCTGTCATTATTCTCCGCACAGCCGCGCTCTGACGCTCAGCCCCTCGCTGAGGCTCGAGGGGCTGAACACCGTTCCTCTGCACCTGTACGGCCTCTCGTAAAGTTTACTTTATTAACATGTGCGCCGCTGCAGCGCCATACAGAGCTGAGCAGCGTCTCGTCCTCGGCCCTCGCTGCTCCGTGCGGTACATCGTACTGAACTCTGCAAACGGGACTCGTGTTTCAGAAAAACTCGTGTTTTTTTCCTCTCTCTGGACTTACTCTCCACCAACAGGTTAACTCACAGTTCCCCCCCTCTGTAGAATGCTGCTGATGGTGACCTTGAAATCCCAATAGGAATCATCTTCAATGGTGAAAACGGAAGTCTAGAGCAAGAACTGAACCCCTCCCAGCTGGGAATCCTTCTAGAGGGCAATGTGGTAATGGATTCCATCTGCAGTCTTCCTTTGGCAATGTGTCTCCTGTTTGGACTGACTTATGCACTCCACTTGGAGTACCCAAAGTGCATGAAGAATACATTCCTGTTTATCCAGCAGATTATGCTGAATCTGGGACGAAACGATCCTCCTCCAAAACTCCAAAGGCTAAAAAATGAGCTTTCAATGTGTGCATAGATACATTGAATGTTCACTCTTCATTGAGCAGCTTTTTCTCAAGTTCAGGAAGTCATTATTGTGTTTGTAATTGTCTTTTTTTGTTTTTAGTGGATGGCAAAACCAGGGCTTAAAGGAGTAGTTCACTGATTTTACATATGTTCTTACCTTAGCTTTGAAGAGTTGATGCATACCTGTCTTGTCTCTGTGCGAGAGAAAGGCTCTCCCATATATTCCAACTACCTCCACTTTTTGCTCCTTTTAGAAGCTACCGAGCTCCTCCACGTTTTCCCTATTTATGTAAAATTACATGAAAAGTTACACTATCTAAGTTTAGTTTCACTAAATTTAACGGATAGATTTTTTAAGCCGATAAAAAGGGGCACTATATTACAAGCGCGCAGTAACCCTAGTGCACTCTGGAGCATAGACTGAGTTACTGGGGGGATGAAGAAGTGCTCCTACAGTGTTATTACACCTTGTAATATAGAGTCCCTTCTTATCGGCTTAGAAAATCTGTCATGGTCTGGTTGGGCACCTGCAGGTCTCAGACAGCGGCTCCTCCTCCTTTAGGCGGAGTCCGGTTGCCCCTCCCTGGCTGACCACCTGTGAGCAATCGTGCCAGCGGTATATCAGACCTGCGCTCTCAACCACTCATCGCCTGAGTATCTGCTATTCCCATGTTAGTTCAGTGGAGCATCCTAAACCTTGTCTTAACGCCGTGTGATGACTGACCTGTCTTTTCTTGTCCTCAGCGATAGCACCCGGAGTGGAGATCTTGTTCCCCTCGCTCCCGTCCTCCTGGACCTGGGCCGCCAGCTGCTTACACAACGTGGCCTGCCGGCCCACCGCTCACCTGCCTGCCTCCCCACGCCTCGACCGCTTCCGGGTTTTCCGCTCCACCTGTCCCCTCCATCTGAAACCAAGTAAGGCAATTCAATTCAACTGCGGAGGATTATTGGTTGTCTGCTGGATCCCTCTGATCGTGATCTCCTCTTGTCTCGGTACAGAAAGGAACTGGTGTCATACAGCTCGGAGTGGTTTGCAACCGCGTTTATTAGTCTTTCCTCCATATTGAATGAAGAATGAAGGGCTTTCACTGGACCTGCCCCTTTGAACTAGGGTCAGAGCCACATCACCAGGCTCCTGATTGGTTATCGCGGCGCAAATTGACGCTGGAGTTCAGTTTTTTCCAACTCCAGCGGTAGACGCGATACGCGCAAATGCACAAAATGCACCACACAAACTGACACGCATATTTTTATTCGTGCGTCAAATGCATCAGTTGTGCGACTGACGCATTTTCGCAACACAAAACTGCTTCTGAATTTTCGCGGGACCCCCAGTCGTGCGTCATCGCGCTTCTCCATTGACTTTACATGTAAAACTGACGCTCTGGTCATCATGTGTGAACACACCATAAGAGTGTCTTATGTGTCTGTCATGGCATGTGCTGTGTGGGAGAAAAGGACCCAAAATGCAGGCAACAGCTGAGATACGAGTGAGCGTTTATTTAGAACATGTGAGACTACAAACAAAAGTGAGGATGGCCAGAATGGAAACTAAGAAATAAACTGAACTGGGAGAGCTAGCTAAACAACACTGAAATAATAATTTGCTGGGTGAAACATGGGATGACATGCAGGGAGAATCACAGGGATGAGACGCGGAGAAAAAACGAGAAATGCAGATGAGTCGACAACGAGCACAGGTAAACACACACTATATATCACTAAATACCACAGAGGAGAATGAGGAATGGCAAAACAGGAGTGAGGCACAGCTGATCCTAATTGACATGAGGAGACAACAGACACAGACCTTCAAAGTAAAACAGGAAATGTACGCAGACAGAAAACAGAGGAAACACATGGGTAGGGATGACTCGACACTAAAGAGAGGAAACACAAAACCAAAATTTAATTAGGAAAACCTTAACAGAATACATAACCAGCGTAAACAAGCAAATAGTATAATATTAATAAACACAAAACCCTTAGTCAACAGACTCATGACCATGACAGTTTCCGTTTAATTCTTGTTAAGATTTGATAGTTCTTAGGTTTTGGTTTCTGTGCTCCCTCTGTTTAGTGTCTAGTCTCTGTCTCTATGCCTGCCCTGGTCCCATGTCTCCTGTTTAAGTCATCCCTGTTCTTGTCTTTCCTCTGCACCATATCAGTATTGCGTCTCTGAGTCTGTGTCTGTAAGTTCAGTCGGTGTGCTTCCCGTTTTACTTTGAAGGTCCATGTCTTATGTCAGTGTATACTGTTTGCTCCCTGGTCTCATCCTGCCCAATTAGTCTCAGCTGTGTTTCCCTTGCGTGTACCGTTTACTGATTACCCCGCTGTGTATTTTAGTCCTCTGTCATTCCCTGCTTGTTGTCTCGTCGTCCGCCCAGGACGCTGTGTGTTTTTTTTCTTGTGTGCTCCTTGTAGTTCCCAGTGCTGTTTCCCAGTGTCTTAATGTTTAGATTTAAGTTGGTATTTCTAGTTCATCGTTTTCAGGTTTATCGAGGTTAAAATGTTTATTTTACTGCTCTCTGCGCTAAATCATTATATTAACAGTTTTCTGCACCATTATTTTATAGTTATATTTTTATATTCATTAGATACATTTATTACTATTTCCTCTGTTCTGTGTGCAGTTGGTAGCACTCACAGTAGTGATGGTAAATTTGATTCTTTTTACTGAATCGAGTTTTAATGAGTCACTCACCAAAGTGAATCGGATTTTTTTGAGTTATTTGATTCACTGAGTCAGTTGACCAGAGAGTCCAAAAAATTTACATTTTCACTCAAACTTAATTTGTTTCTCTTTTCATGTAAATGCTACTGCTAAGATGAATGATTTTAAAAGAAAACAACTATTTTATAGAGCAAAAAAGAGCAAAAACATTTCTAAAATTAAGCAATTTCCTATCAAAATTGCTTAATAAACATTTATTTTGTTTGTTTTTATTTTATTAGTATTTTTCCTTAAATGTGTTAAATATATATATTTTCTCATCTAAATGTCCACTGAAATGTGAGCCAGGGGGCGGTAATGTGCCTTAACATTGGTTGCCAACCAAGAAGAAGAAGAAGCTGTGAGCCAGGAGGGAGGGGGTGAGTGAGTGAGTGAGTGAGTGAGTGAGTGAGTGAGTGATTCGCTTACGCTTACGATTCAGCACAGGAAGGGAGGGGGTGAGTAGCTCAAATGTGATGTTAGCAGAGCGATGCTACTGTGAACCGAGGAGCTATTTTCTTGATGTGAGCTTCTACTCAGGGTTTTTTCTTCCAGTTCAGAGCAGAAATTTTTTTGTTACGATACTGGATGTTGTGTTTTTCTCCACAATTTTAATTATAAGCTAGATACATTGCTGCTAACAGCAACAGGGATGAGTCAGTGAGTCAATTGGGCTTGTGAATCATGATTCATGAGTCAGTAAAGTGATTCTCGAGTATTGAACGATTCGTTCATGATTCGCGCATCACTAACTCACAGGGAAGAACAGTCATATGATCCAGCTTCAGCGTCGCCTGGTCCGGCGTCAACTTCGGCTTCAGCCTCACCTGGTCCAGCACCTCGGAATCGTCGGCCACTTTCTGGGCCTGTAGCCGGACGTCATCACCGTCGTGGGCGTTCTCCGGTCCAGCACCGTCGTCTCCTTCCCCTGCGTTCTCGCCGCTGCCTTCCGCACGGCCGGCCTCTGGACCAGCTCTGTCATCTCCTTCGCCGCCGCCGCTGCTGCCTTCCTCACAGTCGGCCCCCTGAACTGCTCTGTCGTCATCGCCGCCGTCCACACAGTCGGCCCCCTGAACTGCTCTGTCGTCGTCGACGCCGTCTGCACGGTCGGCCCCCTGAACTGTTTCCACGCCGCCGCCGTAGCCGCCCGCACGGTCGGCCCCCTGAACTGAACTGTGTTTGGGCTGTTTTCTTGGGCTCCGGTGTTTACTGTGCACTGCTTTTGTTTTCTGTTTCTGTATTGTGAATTATGTTCTCATGGTTGGTCTTTTATCACTCCCGCGAGTCTAGTTTCTTGTGTTCCAAGCTTAGTATTTCCCTCTGTGTATTTTGATTCTTAGAGTCCTCAGCTTTATGGTTTATGTCTCTTAGTTGCTGTCTCTACCGCAGTTCTGTGTCATACTTCCTGTTTTACTTTGAAGGTCCGTGTCTTATGTGAATGTGTCCTACTTTGCTTCCTTGTCCCGTCAGTCCTGATTTCTCCCAGCTGTGCCCTCTTTCTGTGTCTCATTCCCCTCGTTACTTCCCAGTGTATTTAAACCCTGTGTTTCTCTGAGTCAGTGTCGCGTTGTCCCTCATGCTGTGTGGATTGCCCTGTGGCTCCCTGTGAGTTTTGCTTGTCATTTTCCAGTTTAGTTTAGTTTGCTTTTGTATGCTTTTCCTGGCCAGCAAATAAAGCTGTGGTTTTGAGTTCATCCCTTGTGTCTAAGAGCCTGCATTTTGGGTCCAATTCCTGCCTGCCACACAGCGATTCATGACATGTCATACTCTAGCCCAGTCATACACACACAAACACGCACACAAAGAAAGATGCATATCACAAAATTGCAGGAAACAAACCCCTCTTCTTGTTAGTGTTAGAGGCTCATTTATCTTTCTGCCGTGAGACTTTACAGACGTACCAGGAGATTTAAACTTTTGTTTTGTCTACACTGTAGGTATGTTGTAACCACAGTCCCATCTGAAAAACTGTAGTCCTTGAATGGATCAGTGAGAGAATACTAATCGCTGCCTCAAACTGGAGACAGATGTCCACAAATTCCTGAGGGGAGAATGCCCAAAACTATCAGAACAGACTGAAGGAAATGAGGAAGAAGTAGAAAATAATATTTTTTTTTCATCCAAAAAAAAAAACCCACATATAAATTAGCACAAAGTAATTAACATGAGTGAATGAATGGTACATAAACATGAAAAATCACCCCAGAGACCTAAGTTTGATTCTTGCACAACTTATTAATTAAAAACTGTTACATTTATGTGAATGCCAAAACCTCAACAAGTCGCTAAAAGATAAGGTATTAATACTTAATTCATCTTTTATAAAGTATTACTCCTCCTTTGTATATCAATTTGTATAAATGTGTCTATAAATGTAAATGGTTACAAACTGGAATACCAGCCAAAAATTTAGACACACCTTCTCATTTAAAGGTTTTTCTTTATTTTCATGACTATTTATACTGTAGAGTCTCACTGAAGGCATCAACACATATAGAAATTATGTGGTAAAGAACCAAGTGGGAAAAAACTCAAAACATGTTTTATGGATTCTTCCAGATTGCCACCCTTTGATTTGATTGCTGCTTTGCACACTCTTGTCATTCTCTCGATGAGCTTCAGTTTTGAATAAATCCCCAACAGTGTCATCAGCAAAGCATCCCCAAACCATCACACCTGCTCCTCGGTGCTTCACAGTGGGAACCATGCATGTAGAGACCATCCATTCACCTTTTCTGCATCACACAAAGACACGTTTGTTTAACCCAAACAAATCTTTTCTGACTTAGTAATGGTTTCTTAGCAGCTATTTTTTTCTCAACTGCCTAAAACATTTGCACAGTATTGTATATTGTTACGTTTCGGTGTTGTCAGTGTTTTGTTTTTGCGTGACTGTCATGTATTTCCTGCTTTACTTTGAAAGTCTGTGTTATCTTAGTGTTTTCAGTTTACGTTTCCCTGTCTCGTCAGGTCTAATTTGCCCCAGCTGTGTTTCCCTCCTGTTGTCCATTTTCCTGATTGCTCCCTCTATGTATTTAAACCCTGTGTTTCAGTGTGTCATGGTTGCGATCTCCCCCGTGTTGTAAATAGTTTGGTGTTTTGTTGTAAATAAATAGTTTGTTGTAAATAGCTGTAAATAGATTTGTCGATACTTTCGTTTTGGGATTTTGGTGGTGAGCTTTAGTGGGGTTTTTTGTGTGTGTTTTTTTTTTCTTTATTTTTACTTTTTTTCGTGTTGCACTCCGGTTGCCTAGGCCGGGGTGTAACAGGCAGGTCTTTGTTTCTCTCTGTGTTCAGTTGCATGTTGCTTGGAGGGTGGATTCTACTGGGTTTCCGTCCCCGGGTGGAGCCGAGTCTCCAGGTTTGCTGCCACACACCTGAAGCAAGGCCCAATTTCTTTTCTGTTGTCTTGGTCGCACATTTGTAAAGGTATTTTTTTTTCACCTGTGTATCAACACATCAAGCAAAGGTGATAACAAAGTCACGGCAAGTGCTCCAACTAACAACAGTGCAGGCGGCAAATATAGACCCAGGACTGGAAGGGGAGTGTATGAGGTGTGATCCCACTCCTGAAATTCAGATAAATTATCTCCACTTGATATTTGGGATCTGATTTTTATGTGCTCTCAAAGTATCTCACTATTTAATAACTGCATTTTGAATACCAGGAACAGCTAATATCATTTCTGCAGCAAAGTGCAGTCTCATCCCACTCAACTGATACTCAGCAGCAGCAGAGACGTGGAGATACATCAGAACTGAGGAAATGCAGAACAAGGAAAATACAGAGTTTAGAGCAATGAAAGTAGGTTGAAGGTGCATACGTTAGCATCAGAAAGAAATGAGATAACACTGGGTCTTTTATCCCAGTGAGAAAGTCAATATATTTCCCCTGATATCTCTTATGTAACAACTGGCTCTCAGAGCGGTCTAGATGTGGGGTGGCTCTCAAAGGGTACCAATGCACAACTGACTCTGTAGAAGCTGTGGTACCAAAGTCAGGCCAGACTTAACTGCCACAGAACATCAGACAGACGAGTATATGTGTTAAAAGAAAATTGTACATAGTGTGATCAGCTACATGAAATGTGCCCTTTTTAGGATCACTAAGCAAACCACATGTCTATGTGACCTGCCATATAACAACTTTTGAGTGATAAACTTATTTTAGCAACTAACAGCTTCCTCTATTCTGAGAACATACAGATGTAGAAAAGGGCAACCTCAGCTCTGAGTTCTTGGAATAACTTTGTTATTTTTGTACACACGTGTAACCAGCTTGTTCACTTTACGTTTCCTTGTCTCGTCAGGTCTAATTTGCCCCAGCTGTGTTTCCCTCCTGTTGTCCATTTTCCTGATTGCTCCCTCTATGTATTTAAACCCTGTGTTTCAGTGTGTCATGGTCGCGATCTCCCCCGTGTTGTAAATAGTTTGGTGTTTTGTTGTAAATAAATAGTTTGTTGTAAATAGCTGTAAATAGATTTGTCGATACTTTCGTTTTGGGATTTTGGTGGTGAGCTTTAGTGGGGTTTTTTGTGTGTGTTTTTTTTTTTCTTTATTTTTACTTTTTTTCGTGTTGCACTCCGGTTGCCTAGGCCGGGGTGTAACAGGCAGGTCTTTGTTTCTCTCTGTGTTCAGTTGCATGTTGCATGGAGGGTGGATTCTACTGGGTTTCCGTCCCCGGGTGGAGCCGAGTCTCCAGGTTTGCTGCCACACACCTGAAGCAAGGCCCAATTTCTTTTCTGTTGTCTTGGTCGCACATTTGTAAAGGTATTTTTTTTTCACCTGTGTATCAACACATCAAGCAAAGGTGATAACAAAGTCACGGCAAGTGCTCCAACTAACAACAGTGCAGGCGGCAAATATAGACCCAGGACTGGAAGGGGAGTGTATGAGGTGTGATCCCACTCCTGAAATTCAGATAAATTATCTCCACTTGATATTTGGGATCTGATTTTTATGTGCTCTCAAAGTATCTCACTATTTAATAACTGCATTTTGAATACCAGGAACAGCTAATATCATTTCTGCAGCAAAGTGCAGTCTCATCCCACTCAACTGATACTCAGCAGCAGCAGAGACGTGGAGATACATCAGAACTGAGGAAATGCAGAACAAGGAAAATACAGAGTTTAGAGCAATGAAAGTAGGTTGAAGGTGCATACGTTAGCATCAGAAAGAAATGAGATAACACTGGGTCTTTTATCCCAGTGAGAAAGTCAGTATATTTCCCCTGATATCTCTTATGTAACAACTGGCTCTCAGAGCGGTCTAGATGTGGGGTGGCTCTCAAAGGGTACCAATGCACAACTGACTCTGTAGAAGCTGTGGTACCAAAGTCAGGCCAGACTTAACTGACCCTAAATGCCACAGAACAGCTTCCTCTATTCTGAGAACATACAGATGTAGAAAAGGGCAACCTCAGCTCTGAGTTCTTGGAATAACTTTGTTATTTTTGTACACACGTGTAACCAGCTTGTTCACTTTACGTTTCCTTGTCTCGTCAGGTCTAATTTGCCCCAGCTGTGTTTCCCTCTTGTTGTCCATTTCCTGATTGCTCCCCCCCCCCCGTTGTAAATAGTTTGGCGCCTTGTGTTGTGATGTAAATGTCTTATTTTTCTTTGATGAAAATAGTTGTCGATACTTTCGTTTTGGGATTATTTTTGTGGAAGCCCGTATTAGTCTTTTTTATGAGTTCGCCCTCCTTAAGAGCAGTGAGCTTGGGGGCCCTTTTTCCCTTATTTCTATTTTTCCTGAGTTGCACGCCGGTTGCCTAGGCCGGGGTGTAACAATATGAACTACAGGAGTAAACATTTCTAACTTGATTTAATCAATTTTCTGTTTTGGGGGTGTGGATTTGGTTGTTGATATTAAATATTTGTTGTTAATATTAAAATGACCATAAAATAGTTTCAATATCAGTTTTGAGATTTTTTTCCCAGTTAGAGCAAAGTAGCGCATAACCCTATAGTTGTTCAGAAAATATTTATGTCCTGCTTAAAATCTCTAAAAGCTATACTAAGAGGCATATTGTATTTTTGTTTTATAAAACATGCTATTACTAGGTGCAGAGGGATGTCATTGAGTAGGCTGGTGCATTTGATGAGTGACCTCACCTGACTCTTGTGTTGCAGTAAGGTGATTGCAACAAGTCTTTGGCTGTGTGCTGGCTTGTTGCTTCCTGTTTTGTCATTTTTTTTATCTGTACAAACATAAATGCAGGGCTTGATTTTGAGAATAACTGTGTTCTGTAAAAAAATTAGTCACTAAGGTCTTTTTGAAGCACTAAAGCAGCTGTATATTTGTGAGGAGTCACAATTTAATCACGAAGTTCACACCCCTCGAGAACAGCGGAAGGCTTTTCTCTTTCTTTTTTTTCTCTTTCTTTCCTCACCCCGCCTAAAAAGGCAGGGCTTATGGTTTTGCTTATATAGCTTCATTTCAAGTTCAACTCTGTTGAACAAACTGTCTGCCAGAAATGAAGGACTTCCTAAAAAACTTTCCCTTTAGGGAATTCAGTGTCTTTATCACCATCGTCGGCAGTTTTACTTATAATGTTTTACTTGACAGAGATGTGGTCTGCACTTGCATAGATGTAGCTACAGACTGCTGGATATACCTTCTTCTGCCGGGGTTTATAATTTTTTTCTTAATACTTTGGACAGACAAGACATTACACAGAACCTGCAGCTACTATACATTTGTATGTTGCGAAAAACAACCTGATGAGCAGCAACATCAACGACCTGTTGAGCAGCAACATCAACGACCTGTTGAGCAGCAACATCAACGACCTGTTGAGCAGCAACATCAACGACGTGATGAGCAGCAACATCAACGACCTGTTGAGCAGCAACATCAACGACCTGTTGAGCAGCAACATCAACGACCTGTTGAGCAGCAACATCAACGACCTGTTGAGCAGCAACATCAACGACGTGATGAGCAGCAAGATCAACAAAAGAATTCAAACTGCAGGGGAGCATTATGTGGTGTTTTCCTGAGTCGCATTATCAAGGCACTTTGTGTTGGTGTGCTGTGGGCTATTTCTGTGCTCATCGATGGAGACTGGTATGTTTGCTGTCAGAATGATCATTCTGAAAAGCAATCACAGTTAGCCTGCAAAGATAAAACCAACATGACAGCTGAAGAAAATGTGGTCATCAATACCCTGAAAAACAAATCAAGAGTGAGTTTTTTTCTTACTTTTTTCATATCTTATAACGCTGTTCTGTCACAGCAAACACTGTTGAAGTCCCAGCATCATCTCATTATAATAGATCAAGCTACAAAAGAAATATATAAGTAATTGAAATAGTCAACTGGTGTGACATTAAAAAGATATAAAAATCAGTGAATAATCAACAGTAATCCAATAATACCATGTATTTAATTCTAAAAAAAAGTGTCATAAATACTTTTACTTTACTATGTGTGTTTAGCCAAGTTTTATTAGATTCTGAAAACACAACCTATGCACTGTTTTATCTACCTAAGTAAATTATAACTATTACTTGTGGGGGGGGGGCTAAATATGTTATTTCCACTTTGCAAAATAAATATCCAGTGCAAAATCATTTTTAAATTTTTGTGGACCACATTTTGCAGAAGACTTTCAATAGGACATACTGTATGGCTGCAAAGGAGCCTGAACATCCCCGTCATCTCTGCTTACCGTTATGTAAAACTCACTAACACCACTGCAAGAAAGTCTAACAAGGGCATCTAAGTCACACTGACATTACAAACTCACATCATTGTAATGCCCATGATGTTGGTTGAGTTTCTCTGTGAAGCTATCTGGTTTTTAAGTGATGAAATGATGAAACCTGCTTCCAAAAATTTTTTAGCATTCATCCTCCAGCTTCACTGTGTAGTGTTACCAACTCCTCAGTAAGGAAAATCGCTATTGGCTGTCCGAAAAGTCACCAGAAGTCGCTAAATGATGTCATCGCTTTTTGCATAATTGGTCCTGCCAATGTAATTGTAACAGATGCTGTAGGAGAGAGAAATAACATAGTGGAAGAGACATGAAGTGAGTAAAAATGTAGAGTTACTGCTGCTCCCGCCCTGCGTTGCAGCGGCTTCGCTCATGCGCAATTCATTTGCAGTCGTACGCGTAGGGGTGAATATCTCCTGCTCTGACATCAGCTGGGGGCAACTGCTGCGTAAGGACTACCTGCTGCCTGTAAGCGTTTTGACATGGGCGAGGTGTCCACAGCAGCACCCGCTGCTTGTTAAAAGTAAGTAATACGTGCGTTCATGTAAAAAAGTCATCATAAGTCTCCAATAACACCAGAAAAAGTCGCCAGATTTGCTAGTCGCTTTTTAGAAAAAAGTCGCTAAGGAGGTCTGAAAACTCGCTAAATATAGCGACAAAGTCGCTAAGTTGGCAACATTGTCACTGTGCTAATGTGTTTATAGCTGTGCAGAAAGCCACCATGTAGCACATCATTATATACCAGCTAGCCCAACTTCAGTAACCCTACAAACGTCACTGCTGTTTAGTTTTCTGTCTTCATTTATGTCAGAACTGATAGCAGAGCTGTATGTTTTAATTTTTCAGAAATCTCACAGTCAGAACATGGTATATCATGTTTAGGTGGAAACAATACAATACAAATACAGTACAACTTTATTTATATAAAACATTTAAAAACCAACGGTATATCAAAGTGATTCAAAATAAAACAGCAGGTTAAAACATGATTAATATAAGACCAAAGTACTGAATATGCTAACAGGTCAATGGCACTAATTACACAAGATTAAAAGTGAATATCAAATCAAACTTACTAAAAACATAGATAAAATAGGAATTAAGTATAAAATACAGGCATTAACTAACCAGGAAAGAAAGATTAAATAAGTGAGTTTTTAATCGTGATTTAAATAATTGGATGGAGTCAGACGCGCGAATAGCTATGGGAAGGTTGTTCCACCGGTTTAAGAAGCTAGCAAACTAACTTCCTGCTGGCTTCTAACTCCGTTAAAATTCATAAATTCTGTTTTCATGGATGCCTGGATGTAAGCTTGGTTACACCTGGTAGAGCAGCCACACTGATCATTTTATTAAAGATGAAAGAATTTAATCAGTTTGTAAACCTCAGTGATGCTGCAGTGTTTGTTTGACCTGGGACCTGAAGCAGAGTTTGGACCCAAAATGGCTAATGATGTCAGACTTAAAGACTGGATTTTCACACCATGACTAGACGTCAGGAAAATGGTCCCAGCCAATGATTATGCAAAGTCAAAATGTTTGCTGGATTCTTATTTTAATCGATCAGCTGATTTTTTGTTTCTTTTTCAGCTTTTTGGCTTCTCTGCGCTCTTGGTTATCATTGCTCTGGCAGCCCTGGTGTCACTATTTGACCGGATATGCTATTGCAGCAGAAGACAAGTCTATGACAGTATGATCCTGGAAGAAGGGGAAGTTGTACTGAAAGAGATTTTGAGAAAAGCAGCGAAAGATGAGTTAATTAAAATGATCTCTGAGAAAATAAATGGAAATGAGAATAGGAATGGAGGTGAAAATTTGTATGAAGAAAGAAGCAGAAATGGGGAAGGAAATGGAAACAGACATAGGAATGGGGGAGAGAATGGGAATGGGGGACAAGATGAAAATGAAGGGGGTGGACAAGAAAATGGGAATGGAGTAAGAAACGTAGGTGGAAATGAAAACGAAGAAGGAAATAGGAATGAAAATGTAGGTGGAAATGGAAATGAAAATGCAGCTGGAAATGGCAATGGAGGTGCAAATGGAAATAGAAAAGAAGGTGGAAATGAGAATGAAGGAGGAAAGGGAAATGGGGGAGGAAATGGGAATAGAAATGAAAATCAAGAAGCAAATGAAAATGGATGTGTAAATGAGAATGAAGGAGGTAGACAAGGAAATGGAAATGGAGTAGGAAATGTAGGTGGAAATGAGAATGAAGAAGGGAATAGAAATGAAAATGTAGGTGGAAATAGAAATGAGAATATACATGATAATGGCAACAGAGGAGGAAATGGAAATGAAAATGGGAATCGAAATATAAATGGAAATGGAAGTGGGAATGGGAATGAAGGAGGAAATAGGAATACGGGTGGAAATGGAAATGAGGATAAATGGATAGAATGTTTTGTTGTTGCTGCACAAATGGTTAAAAAGTCAAGCATACCAAAACTTTCCAAAGAACAAAGAAAGGAAATAAATAGTAGTACGGATCCACAGTGAGATCTGTAACAGCAGCAGAAGTGACTGACTTATAAATGACTGTCCAACATTCAACTTATAGTTACATTAAAGTTGTTAAATGTGTAAGGAGATTATTTAGTGACTTTATATTTGTATTTTTTTGTATGGGATGGATTTGGACAAATATAATATAAATGTGTAGGCAGCACGGTGGTTAGCACTGTTGCCTCACAGCA
The DNA here is from genome assembly GCF_041146795.1 of Maylandia zebra. Taxonomy (NCBI): domain Eukaryota; kingdom Metazoa; phylum Chordata; class Actinopteri; order Cichliformes; family Cichlidae; genus Maylandia; species Maylandia zebra. Next base: position 35,465,079 of record NC_135186.1, read on the forward strand.
AGAAGGTCCTGAGTTCAATTCCACCATCAGGCCGGGGTCTTTCTGTGTGGAGTTTGCATGTTCTCCCCGTGTTTGCGTGGGTTCCCTCCGGGTACTCTGGCTTCCTCCCACCGTCCAAAGACATGCAGCTTGTGGGGATAGGTTAATTGGATAATCTAAATTGTCACTAGGTGTGAATGTGAGTGCGAATGGTTGTCTGTCCCTGTGTGTTGGCCCTGCGACAGACTGGCGACCTGTCCAGGGTGTACCCTGCCTCTCGCCCTATGACAGCTGGGATAGGCTCCAGCGCCCCCCGCGACCCTGAAAAGGATAAGCGAATGGATGGATGGTGTTAGATTATAATATTATTTTATGCCATGTTATACCCCTAATTAAAGATTGTGAATTATTATGTAGTTTTAGTTTGCATTATTCTCCTGAATTAGAAGAAGCTGATAACTATTACATTAGTTAAACTGATTTGCATTACATTAAACTGCTGACTTGTTGTGAATGAATGATATTGTTTTATGATGCATTATACTGCTGAGTTATAAGAAATCTAATTTGTCTGAGTAGAAGAGAACAGAGTGTGCTGGAGTTTTCTGCCCCATTTCAGCAGGAGCAGATAAACAGGGAGCCAAGGTCGTAGCTTAGGCGCTGTGTGAGAGAGAGCATGTGAATGTTTAGGCTTTGTATGATAAGGTGGAGGCACCAGAGGCTATAAAAGTTTGAGCAATGCTCCACCATTTTGAGATTTTGAGGCTGTCTGCATCAGTGTCCATCTCCCACGTGTGTGATCATTAAATCATCGTTTGACTTAACCCGACCGGACCAGTGTTGTTATTGTGGTTTTTCTCTTGTCTCCATCCCCAATATTTTGAACCTTAACAATGGATAATATAAATGTTGCAAATAAGTAGAAAGAAAAGTGATGGTTCTCCTGTTCCTGCATGGTGCTGCCCTTAATGTTTGCAGGTAACTGCCATTTTGTGGCATTCATGTAAAAAGCTAGTTTGAGTCTCAGGCTACGTCCACATGTACACGGGTATTTTTGAAAACTGAGATTTTCCTTTTTCTTTCTTTCTTTCTTTAAATCCTGTCTGTGCATAAACGCCAAAAACTAAGGAAAACACTGCCAGGAACATGCCAAAGCAACAGGTGGCGATATATTCCTAACCCTGTAGAAATGTAATGTCGGTTGACGCATGCACTCTATATTCATATATTTCTTTAACACACATATTTACAATTGTCACAAGAGCAGTAAGCCAGATGCACAAAGCAGAACACCTTTTACTGTTTTACAAGAAAATCATTAGTACATCATTCATGTCAAAGTTTTTTACAGTGAATATGGTCGTGTTCTTGTGAGAAGTCATTATTCTAGAAGACCTTTTTTCTGAACAAACATGTTGACTCGTGATCTCCAATAAAAGAAATAAAAGCTTGGGAGTCCCTGTAGCAGCTTCAGTAACTAAGTCCAATAAATTATCTACATTTGTGATTTTTCTGCTTTGGAATTTTAGGATCTGTGCTGTGAAAAAAGCTTTAATATTTAAATCTGATCACTTTTTAATACTTGCTGTTGGTCTCTTTCACCTTTATGAGGTAATCACCAACATTTGTATGCTGCCTGCTCCATTCATGTCTCTGTATTTTTTGTGACTATTTTTTTTTTGGGGGGGGGGGGTTGCCACTATCTAGTCATTTACATGTGTTACGGCCCTGGGCCTTGGAGGGAGTGAGACTGCCTTTTTGTGTTCATGCAAATCCAATTGTGCCATGACTTGTGGATGATTGGCTGCTGGGAGTCCTGTGCCAGCCTTCTTTTATGCAGATCACAGTGTGCCAAACCTCGCGGATGATTGGCTGCCTGGAGATCCCATGACCACTCCAAGACCAATTGACTGGCTGATTGTCTGCACCTGGGAGTATAAAAGGCTGAAGAGCCGTCACACTATGGGGAGCTGCTGCTCTGAAGTGAACATGCAGTGGCCTCCTTTGCATGTGAATGTTGTTTGTTAAACCTGCTCGCTGGGTTAAACCTGATATACAGCTGACCTTAGTTTTATAAGAGTCTTGTGTTTGCTGGCTCACCTTAGTTAACCCTTAGCTTTTATTTGGTGTTCCGCCAGCTTACCTTAGTTAACCCTTAGTTTTTATTCTTGCCTGTTCTTTTCGTTGTGTATTAATTGTTTCCCCGGTGGTCTGTTGAACAGCCCCGTCGGTTTTCGGTTTAATGTTTGTAATAAAACCCTTTATTAACTCAGATTTCGTGAGAGGGCTTGTGTATGTTTCTCCCCTCCTGTCGCCTAGCAGAGGGGGTCGTAACAACATGTCTTGCTTGATTGATGTCATTTCTTTGTCATTTATTTCTCTTTGATTTTTTTTCCCCTTTAAATTGCAATTTTGTGTCTCTGTCTTCACTTTTCTTTGTCGTTGATTTGTTTGCCTTTCTGTTTTCTTCATTTCTTTGTGGTCACTTTGTTGATAGGGCACTGGAAAAAAAATCAACAAATAATAAGTAAGTGACTTGGTGGGAATGAGGATTAGTGTGAAATTCATCTAGTCTTAAGGTCTCTTTAAATTTAAAAAGAATATTAAACAATTAATATGAAACCTTATCTCAAGAACTTTAGTTGAGCTGCTTATTTTAAAATAAGTGAATTCAGATGCATGAAATCAGATGATTGTTTCTCAAAATAATATTTATCTGTGTTTAAATAACAATAAATAACAGATTGTCAGATCAATTGAAATGACAGGGCAAAGAAATTGTTGAGCTCTTCTTTTAGTATGTGGCTGTTGTCAGGGGTTTGGGGTCCCTGGCCTTTGCAGCTGGTGAATAATCATTTGGATGTTATTAAAAACAGTACCTTAATCTGCAGCATTCAGGCTTCTATTTTTCTCTTGTTTTTCTCTTGCTTCACTCTGGCGTCTCCTGCTGGATTAAGCCTCAAAGTGTAGGTGTATTTTCCTCACCAACCAGGAAACTTTGCTTCTTTTTATTTATTTGTTTATTTAATGTTTTGGGCTAAATCAACAAACAAATAGTAGGCTCTTCTTACTCCAGGTTTTGGAGCAGCATGTGTTCCCATCTACACATTAACCCACCTATTTCAGTAAATAATGGCAAACAACATTCTATGTGTGATCCAGTGGCCTTGCTGCTGTCCTCACTTTTGTCCACTGAAACATTTAGCACATGATAAAATGGAACAATGTGGCAAAGGAGGCACAGAATTGATCAGCTAAAATCAAATATAAAGCAAAAAACATTCCTTGCAAACACCAGTTGGCCTCCTTATTTAAAAGACTGTTAAAAGAAGAGCTGGTGTCTCATAATAACAAACATGCTTCTGTTTTTCAGAATCAGAATACTTAAATAATCCCTGTGTTGTCTTCGTAGCGCTTGTTAAAAATAACACAGCATCCACTTATGCCAGACCAGTCTTCTTTTATGTGCTCCCCTGGAGGCGTTCATGAGCTTTCTTAAATACACTTCCCCCTGCTGGAAAACCCTATCATTACACGAACATCTACATAACAACACATCCCCTTTTCTCTGAATTATATACAACATAGGTCTTATAAACTAACATATACGCATAATATTTTTTTTCATTAATATTTTTTCAGTTTTTTTAAACACCATCAGAATATAAGATAAAACAAGTCCAGTTCACTAGTTTTACAGATTAAGCCTAACTGGTCTTTTGACCTTACGCTCTGACCTCCTCAATACAGGTTCTGAAACAACTTCATTTTTCTCTACATTCTCACATCCATTTGATGGTTTCAAATCAGACACTGTCTCTGCATGTGACACATCAACATTTTCATCTTCCTCACCACATTGTTCCTCCTGAAATGTCTCTTTAGTCTTCAGTAAGTTGTGACGGTTCCTTCTGAACACATGACCTTCTTCAGTTCTTACGTCATATGATCTCGGACCTGCTTCCAGAAGAACAATGGCTTTCCTGCTCCATGCATTCTGATCTTGGATTCTCACTACATCGTCCTTTTCAAGCAATCCAAGTGCTTTTGTTCCCTTGTCATATTGCTGTTTTTGTTTCCATTTCAGATTCTCTTGCTTTTTTGTAATTACTTCACTCTGTTTGCTTTCTGCATAGCAGGGCAAAGTTGTGTGTAGCTTACGACTCATCAGCAGTTCTGCAGGGGATAAACCACAGTCAAGAGGAGCAGTCCTGTAGCTCAGCAGGGCTAAATAAGGATCTGATTGACTGTCTGTAGCCTTCTTCAGAAGCTGCTTGATCATATGCACTCCTTTTTCAGCCTTGCCATTTGCCTGTGGATGTTGAGGACTCGATGTGACATGTTTAAAGCCATATTCTCTTGCAAAATTCTGCCATCCTTTGCAATTATAGCAAGGACCATTGTCACTAATGACAGTTTCTGGTATTCCATGCCTGGAAAAGATGGTCTTCACTGTCTCTCGCCCTCCTTTTACACTTTTCTATTCCCAGATGTCCCTCATGTATTCTTTGAAGTATCACTTGTCTCAGACTATGTGGTATCACAATCCTATTGCCTCTCAACAGCAGTCCATTTACCACGCTAAGCTCTGATCTAACATGATAATACTTTGAACAGGACCCTTTGGGCCAGTCTCCTTGGATATTTCCCATCATTGTTTGCAGCTCCCTGTCTGCAGCCGTCTCCTCACATACTTGTTTTATCTTTGCGTCAGACACTGACAGAGACTCCACTATCATGTTAACATGATCATCTACTTCTTTCTCAGTGGAGCTTGCGTGACACACCTGTGATGCTCGCAACAGTGCATCTGCTAAAGCTAAATGCTTGCCTGGTGTGTATATCAAGTCAAAGCTGTACCTCTGCAGTTTCATCATGAGACGTTGAATCCTCGGCGACATCTCATTCAGATTTTTCTTAATGATTGACACAAGAGGACGATGATCTGTCTCAACTGTAAAGGTAGGAAGACCATAAACATAAGTGAAAAATATCAAGTCCATATGCCAGCCCAAGACATTCTTTCTCAATCTGAGCATATTGGGTTAGTCATGGATCTAAAAGCATAAGAAACTGGTTTCCAGCTCCCCTCTTCAGTTTGAAGTAAAACAGCTCCAAGCCCATCCTTTGAGGCATCTGTTGAGATTTTCAGACTCTTAGTTGGATCCTAATATGCAAACACTGGGTGCGTTGTCAGTGTGGTTTTTAAATCATTCCATTCTTGTTCATGCCTCGCTGTCCATTTAAATTCTATGGAATCACGAAGTAACTCCCTTAGTGCTGATGTTCTCACTGACAAGTTAGGTATGAATTTTCCAACAAAGTTTATCATTCCCATCACTCTGAGCACACTTCTCTTATCTGTCGGGCGTGGCATTGTTGCAATGGCTTTTATTTTCCTTTCATCTGGCTCAATACCTCCAGCAGAGAATTTGTCTCCCAAAAATGTTATTTCCTTTACACCAAAATGACACTTGTACGGTGGCCCTGAAGTGCAAATCACACCAACAAATTGCTAAACACAACAACAAAATCGAGAAACAAAAAAACAAATGGAGAATCACAAAAACAAAATTGAGAATCACAAAAACAAAACTGAGAATCACAAAAACAAAATTGAGAATCACAAAAACAAATCAAGAAGCACAAAAACAAAAGAAGAATCACAAAAACTAATTGAGAAGCACAATTACATTAAGAAAACCGGAAAGGGTAGGTACCAGTCGGCAACAGGAGACATCAGTGATTGGACGTCCGCGCTGTTCATCTTTGGAACCGGAAGTTACTCTGCCTGTGGCGCATTTTTTTCAAACATGAACATTAGCGGTGACCCAAACATAGCTGTCGCTATTCGAGAATATTTTGATTCAGGACATACATACGAGGTGATACTGGATATGCTCAAGTGTAATCGTGACATTTCAATTAGTATGCGTACACTGAAAACGCATTTAAAAGAATCTGGACTGTACAGACGAGGCAACTATTCTCCACTTCCTGAGGTGAGGCGTGCCATTTTGGCCGAGCTTCGAGGACCAGGACAATTGTTTGGATATCGGACCATGTGGCAAGTTCTCAAACAAAAACACAAGCTGCGTGTCAAGCGTGATGTAGTTATGAGGCTGTTGAGACAACTAAATCCTCAAGGAATCACTTTGAGAACTCGAAGGAGGTTCACAAGACGCACGTATCACTCCATGGGGCCCAATTACATATGGCATGTAGATGGCTATGATAAACTGAAACCCTTTGGCTTGGCCCTGTCAGGATGTATAGATGGCTTTTCAAGAAGACTGATGTGGCTTGTGTGTGGAGCAACAAACAACAACCCGGCTGTTATAGCTCACAATTATATAAACTGTGTAAAGAGTCTTGGTGTGATACCAATGAGATTACGAACAGACTTCGGGACTAAGAATGGGACTATGGCAGCAATACAGTGTACCCTCCGTCACGCGCACACGGACTATTATGCTGGATCGTCAAGCCACAGTTACGGATCATCTACTGGGAATCAGCGCATCGAGTCATGGTGGTCTTATTTCAGAAGAGGAAGGTGGGTACATTTGTGTCTGGTAGGTGTAAGCTACAGTGAAAGCTGATCAGATTGGTTTTTTTTACATGCATTTAAGAAAATAGAGTAGCATCCTGCTGGACGTGTTGAAAAGTTAGATGAGATAGACGTTAACAGCCGTCACTTTATTGCAGGAACTCAAAATGGTCACTGTCAGCTGTTGTGCCGAAATGAGCATGCTTGCCTAGATTTAACGACGCCAATACAAAATGAAAAACTCAGACCAAACTCTCCACTCCTCACAATCAACACACAGAACAGAGTGAAAAGAATACAGCATTTTTAACAAGAACATTACTGCAGGGTCGCTACAATATTTATGGAAAACTAATATGCATTACTTTGTTTGACATCCATTTGTGGCATGTTTTAAATGGGACCAAAATGTAACAAACCCTATAAAATGACCAAGAACAAAGCTAAATTGATTCTTAAATATTAATTATATACCCAGGTCTCAGTTTTGGATGGACTTGTTTGGAGACCTAAGAGACTCTGGAAACTTAAATGGAAGCCACGAACACCAATGCTTGCTGAGATTCTGCTTCAGAGGGGTTCTACAGAAAGACCTGGATGAATGCAAAGACCTCTGGAACAAACACAGGATCCGGCCAAGCAGACTTGCATCGTGTCCAGGGGGGATTCCAAACGAACTCTATCTCTTGCCTCACAGGTATTTGAGTTCTTAACAAAATGAATTAACCTTTTGCATCAAACTAAATGCAAGGTGTTGTTATTGCTTAAGTTGGTTAATATATATTCATAATTTTACACAAGTATGATAGAGCAGTTTATAACATGTCACTGCATGCGTTGATTTATATAGTTCCATATTGTCAGCAAAAAATCCTTCACTGTTCTATTTTCATTTTGCAGATATGGTTAAAGAGACTGTGGATTTGCTGTTGAGGAGAGGGAACTGGATGTGTTTCCCGAGGAGGGGCTACCGGTTGGATTGTGTGGTGATCCAAACATTGAGGAATATTTACAACAGGCTGTACAACAAAACACACTGCAGCAGCCACAAGACTGGGAATCGGCCACAGAACTGTATTTGGCCCTGAAGGACATAGCTGGGTTTTAGATACCAACTGAACTTCAGTTTGTAATGACATTTGTCAGAGTTACTCTGACGAAGACACACACTGTGTCGAAACGTTAGTTTCTTTCCTTTTTTTGCACCTAATAAAACCTTTGGACTTGAGTGCTCCAGCCCTTCTGTTTTTCCTTCATTTTTTAATGTTAGTAGTGTTTCCTTTCCCTCTTGCTAAATTGAATATAATATTGTTCATAATATACAGCAACTGGCATGAATTTAAATATTAACATTTAACCACAAGGAAACATTTACAATTTTCTTTAATAAAACCATTTACAAATAGTGTCCAGCATTTCTGTCACTTTTCCAACATACACAATATTAAGAAAAAACAACTAAATGTTTAACAATATGGAAGTCCTGTGGTCAAATTTGTGTACTGCAGTCTATCTTTATAAACAAACGAGTGACTCTCCCTCCTCCCGTTCCATGAGTTTCATGGCTACGGATCAGCGCCAGAAGATTCTAGATGACAAAGACGAGTCATACACAGTTAGTTTCAATGTAACCTTCCTTCCAACATGATTGAGACATTAGACTGCTTTGTGATTATTTCACTTAGTGTACCTTTAAGGGGTGGATGTTATAATCTATTGATAGTATGAAAATTGATGTGAAATGCATTGTATAATAACAATGAATGTAATAAGCAAACAGTGAATCGTCATCTAATTGCAAAGTAAAGGCGGTGGAGATTGTCTGCTGCAATGTTTTACTAATAAAATAGTTTTTTACCTGTTGTACTTCATTAGCAAGCACAAGATCCCCAGCACCCTTCCTTAGAGAACAAAGAAAAGCATTATTGTTGTGTACTGTGAAAATATTAATTGACACTTTGAAAATATTTAAGCATCTTGATTAACAAACAAGCAATACAAGTATTATGTAGTCCATGTTCCAAAAACCATATACAGAATGAATGACTGTGTGTTATACTTGTATAACTATGCATGTGACAAATAAAGAACCTTGAACCTTGACAAAAGTGTATATCTCATTAATACAAAAGTTTAGGCAAAAAACAGTAAAAGATTACATGTTCTTAAAATATCACTTACTCATATTCTGCCGCTTTCTGTAAAGGACTGCTTTCATGTTGAAGTTCCCATGGCTGAAACAAACAAACACACGCACGCACGCGAGCGAGCACGCACGCACGCACACACACACAAAATGTATTTCACATATAACTATTAACTGTTTTACTGAACTGAGGCAAATGGTGGTGGCTAAACAACAAGAAAACTCTATAAAAAATTTTAAATTGTACTTACCAGTGTATCAGCAAGATCAAACTCAAGAGGGCCTTTTAATAACAATCTCGGGGTCAGAGTCAGACAAGTCTGAGTTTTCTCCAACTACAAAACATGAAAACAAATCAAGCTAAGCAAACTAAATTCATACTAATGTATGAAACTTTATTTGATCATGAATAATAGATTAATACGAAAGGCATAAAGTTAGCATTTAAAAATCATGACTCAGTAGATCCAAAAATGGCTGAATTTCATGTTTCCAGGAAGAAACATAACATATACAAGCTAATTTAGGCAGCAATGGTGGCAGAGGAGTTAAAAGCCTGCCCTGTAATCAAAAGGTTGAAGGTTTGAGCCCTGCTCAGTCTGTCGCAGTCGTTGTGTCCTTGGGCAAGACACTTCACCCTCCATGCCAGGTGGTGGTAGTGGGAGGGATAGGTGGCATCTGTGTACAGCAGCCTTGCTTCAGTCAGTGAGTCCCAGGACAGTTGTGTCCACATTGTAGCTAATCACCAGCAGTGTGTGAATGTGTATGGGTGAATGACTGGTTTTGTTGTGAAGTGTCTTGGGGGGGTTGTAGAACCCTAGAAGTTGCTATATCAAATACAGGCCATTCACTATTTTAATGTAGGTATGCTATTGACTTGCGTGCTTTATGCGTAATGTTATCATTTCACAATTTCAAAATTAGCAGCTGTTGAAACTAGAGCAGGGCGATATGGCCAAAAATATTTATCACGATATATATTTGAAAATTTGCGATAACGATATAACTGACGATATAATTGATGCGAGACAAAATACAACTCCACAACATTACTAGCGCAAAAAGACAACCTTCCATTTATTTTCACTTAAACAAGAAGCTGGTTTTTATGTACATTAAAGCTTTATAAAAATGTAACAGTGCAAATGCAAATTCCTTGCTGAAAGTTTAACCAAAAGGCATTTCCAGTAGAAATGGGCTGACATATCCTGAGCATAACTATGTATAATATCCACTGAAGTTAAAAATAGGTGCTTTGCAACATTAAACTGCAGTGTGCAGTACGTATTTTTCGGACCATAAGGTGCACGGGATTATAAGGCACATTAAGCGAAACAAAGCAGTCAGATAAATCAAACTTTATTAAACTCATTCTTCTTGCTTCCTCCACTTCTGTACCATTGATTCATTAATGTTGAATTCTCTGGCAGCTGCTCTATTCCCATGTTGTTGCAGTATATTAATGACTAACCTCGTATTGTGGATGGATTATCTCAGTTGTTCTCCTGACTGAAGTTTGGTCCGTTTACAGCATCCTGCCATGCGATTGCATTTGTCTCTAACCATGAGGAACCTTAACGTTAACTTTTATAAGTGGAAAAGTGTTAGTGTTCGTCCTCCAGCTTCACTGTTTATGTTATGCTAACATAGCTGTGTCGCTAGCGATCACGTAGCACATCATTATATACCAGCTAGCCCAACTTCAGTAACCCTACAAACGTCACTGCTGTTTAGTTTTCTGTCTTCATTTATGTTGGAAGTGATAGCAGAGCTGTACGTTTGATTTTTTTCAGAAATCTCTCAGTGAGAACATGCTATATCATGCTTAGGTAACTAGCGAAACTAGCGAGCTAACTTCCGCTAGCTTCCTGCTAGCTTCTAACTCCATTAAATGTAATACATTTTGTTTTCATGGATGCCTGGAAGTTAAACTTCATAGTTACACCTGGTAAAGCAGCAATGCTGATCGTTTTATTAAAGATGAAAGAATTTAGACAGTTTTTAACTCTTAGTGATGCTGCAGTGTTCGTTTGACCTGAAATATATGGAGTTTAGGACCCAGATTACTCCCAGATTTAAGAGCATCTTAGTCCGACAAATACGACAATAATGATGGCCGCTTGCATGTTCTGCAAAAAAATGTGCTTTGTTGTGTATCTGACGGACAAACACCAAACCAGTTCCACATCACGGAAGTTGCACCATTTTTACAAACCAATTCTGGTTCATCTGTTTCACTCAACAATCGGCCATGTGCGTAAGAAAACAAAGGCACTGCGCATGCGCGTTTTACTCATATTCTATCGCGATATTTCATTTTCCTATCGTTGCCTAACATTATACCGGTATTACCGTGAACGGTATAATATGGCCCAGCCCTAGTTGAAACTAAGGGAATGTGTGTCAAAATCAAAACAAACATTAGCAGCTTACCATCTTCAAAGTCACTCTTCAAGCAGATGAAAACAGTGATTCTTTGATAAGGCTTGCCAACTTCAGCCTTATAAGCCTCAAGTGTAAATGGTCTTTGTGTTCCAGGGACAGTAATGACCTCAGTGCCATCCGGATACAGAAGGAGGAAAGGTCCATCTTTTAGATCTTTGTTAAAGTCCTTCATTTTTTTAACAGCTTGATTGAGCAGACTTGTGGCAGTAGCGTCAGGGTCTGTTGTTAGGAAAATAGTTTTTCCACGGTATGGCTTCAAACCACCCTTTTTTATGGTCATCAAGCCGACATTTATCTGTAAGGAAAAACACATGAACAATGGGCCAAGTAGATACTAATATGACTCTAAGCAGATCTATTCAGACTTGAATATTTATTAACTGCTAAAGAGGGATCTTCCTGACAACCTAAATGTACAATTACTCGTAAACAATTGTTCTTATTCTGGATAGCTTTACTACACTGAACATTTTTTACACAACTCCCCTAAGGAATAACAAAAGAATGTCATTAGAAAATTAACCTCAACTTGTTTTCAGACTGAGCTAGCCAAACTACCTGAACCTTTCTTTTTTCCTTTTTCTTTAAGCCCTTCCTCCCTTCAGAAAACTTTTGCCTCTCTTCATTTTTCTTTTTTCTGTATTCTATGAAGGTGCTGAAGGTTGGAGTCGGGCAGTTTGAGATAGTCTGTGATGCTAAAGGGAAACAAAGGAAAAATGTACTACAATGTCACACATTAAAGACATTCATTCATGTAACATTCCATTGTCCACACAACACGCAAATAAGGACAACGCTGAATAATCTCACTAGAAAATTTCTACCAAGGAATGAGAATGCAACTGATACTATTGACCAATACAATTCTACACCAGTAAGTTTTAATGTATAGACACATAATAGGGTTAGTTCCTAAAGTTAACCAAACATAATAAATGAACTAATTTATTATCGTTTCAGTTGTGGAAATGCTCAGAGGACTGTTCCACGAAGCAAGCTAATCCCAAAAGCCAGGCTCACTCTGAAAATCCAGGCTCGATTGCCCCAAATTCGGTTCCAGGAACGAGGCTAACCTGTGTTCCAGATCTACTGGCGTTTAGATCAACTGGCGTTGGTCGAACAGATGTGTGGCAGTCTTGCGTTTCAGGAGCTGCTACCGACAAACCAGCAAAAAAACGCTAAATGTGTCACCTGTGACACTTGTGAGGTTGTCTCAAACACACTCCGTCAGTCTTGATGCTGTTGAACAACAAAATGTTTAAAAATGTGGCGAGTTTACCTGGTGATATCCTCGTGCGCGACGCGATCGCGAAAACAGCAAACAAGTAACACCACGCCGTTGTTGTTCACAGGACAGCAAGAGTAAACGATCGGGAGACTCTTGTCGTCGTTATCGTTCCCCTCGCACGGTTTATTTCTCCGAATTCAGCGTTTTTGCTTCACAACTACAGCGAGCAGTTTACTTTGTGCACTAACATGGAGTCGAGTCAACCAGCGCCACCTCTGGCCAAGTGCCACAGCCTACAGCCAGATCAACCTGTGACACACATCTGCACCACGTTTGAATTCGTGTCATGCACATTTGTACCTTTCAATTGTGTCTGTTTGTGCGTCATGCAAATAAACCTTTGGAAAGAATGAAATGATATCATATATTCCTTATTGGCCTACATTTGTACAAAATTCCAAATTATATACACAAAGTCATAGAAATCACCACTCCAATTGGTCATCATGATTTTAATATTCTCTTTTTCCATAACAATGAAATACGCCTTGGACAAATATGACACATCAATATTTCATTAGTGTTGTCACATCACATCCTGTAAGCATCGTCTGTCTGTGTCTTTTCCCTGAAAATGAATATTTCCAGCCAATATAGACAATTCATCAACATGGCTGGAGTTATATACAGTCTGTATAAGTGTGGTTAATCTAATGAAGATTTGTAAGGAGACGGCAGTTACTGTGAATTCACAGCAGTTACACAGTGATTAGTAATAAACAGCCAGTGAGAGTGAGTGGATATGACTGTTCCCACCACTAACACATGACCATAGGCCACTACTAGATTAACTTGTGACACATCTGCACCTGCTGCTATGATCACATTGAGTAGAGGCTGAGTGGCTGCACTTACCCCTGGTACATCCAAATCTACCCACAAACATGTTGAAAGATGCAATGCCAGCAATGTGGATTGTCAACACTAAAAACAATCGGTAAGCAAAGACAACAGGGATCAATTTTTTCTGTTTATTTAGCACCCACAACATTTGTAGTCGCCTTCTGCACAGGGGAAGTCCACACACACCGTGTGGTACCACTTTCCACAGAAGGTGCAATCTGCAAGATTGAATGAGATTGTCAGGGTCATTGTCTGACTGTTTATTACTAATCACTGTGTAACTGCTGTACATTCACAGTAACTGCCATCTCCTTATAAATGTTTATTAGATTGACCACACTTATGCAGACTGTATATCACAACCAACTCTAACATGTTTGTTTGCAGAGGGAAGACACAGGCAGACTATGCTAACGACATGTGATGTTACAACACTGGTGAAATATTAGTGTGTTCACGACATTTTTCGTATGGGCAAAAGTATTGATATCAGGATGGTGATTCTTATGTGTATGTCATTTGGCATTTTGTACAAATGTAGGCTGATAATAAATACATGATATCATTTCATTCATTTCAAAGGTTTATTTGCATGACGCACAAACAGACACAGCTTCTCGATTTGTTTTTGTGATTCTTCTTTTGTTTTTGTGCTTCTTGATTTGTTTTTGTGCTTCTTGATTTGTTTTTGTGATTCTCAGTTTTGTTTTTGTGCTTCTCAATTTTGTTTTTGTGATTCTCCTTTTTTTTTTTTGTTTCTCGATTTTGTTGTTGTGTTTAGCAATTTGTTGGTGTGCTTTGCACTTCAGGGCCACCGTACACTTGTCACGATTGAGCTTTCATCCATTCTCCCTTACCCGTTGCAGCACCTTTACCACTCTTTCATTATGTTCTTGTAGGGTGGAGCCACAAAAAACCACATCATCAACATAACAGTGAACAACTTGTAATCCCTCTAACATGTTGTCCATGGCACGATAAAAAACCTTAGATGCTGAGATTATGCTGAATGGCATTCTGAGGAATCTATACCTGCCAAAAGGTGTATTGAAAGTACAGTATTTTCTTTTTTTCTTTTCTTTTTTTTTGCCTGTCCCATTTGGTTCTTTTGCCATCAGAAAACAGCGGAGAAGAGGGACAGGGGGGAGCTGGCCCCTCCGCTGACCCCAGTAGGCACCCCCATACTCTGCAACCCGCCAGGGAAAGGGGGCCCAGGCCCATCCGGACCGGGGCCCAGTACAGCAGTGCCGCCTGGCCCCACAGAGCCCAGGACAGCCCACCCGACCCCACCTAAGAGAAAACTGCACCTACCCCATCATCCACTCATCTTCCAGACTACACAAGACAATAGACGCCCAGGCTGAGATCTTCCTCCACCTCTCCTGTATCTCCCCCTCCTGCAGAGAGAGTTCCTGAAGAGAGGAGAGCTCTTGCAAGATGTAACAGCCTCCCCCACCAATTGAAGAGCCCCCCAGGTGGCTCGATGCAATGGCAGCACCCTGCGCCAGGGCTGGGCCCCCATACACCCACCCGCCCACAACACACCAACCAGGACCCAAGTCCCCGAGGCCCAGCCAGGGCCCCAGCCCAGAGACGGAGCGCCCCCAGAACCTCACGCCCGTCCCGGACCCACCCAGGGGCAGCCAGGCTACCAGGTCAGTAACCCACGTCCGTCAGCACAGACCCTCCCCTAGCCCCGCTGCACGCAGCCACGAGGAAACCGTCACCTAAGAGCCAACAGAGCCCTTAATAGGCCATGACCGCTACCCCGAGGCACCCCCCATGCCCCAAGCTTGTCCCTACCCCCACACCAATCACAACAGTGAAGGCGGGACCAAACTATGACCCCTCACCCCCACTAAGTGATGGAGCTAATCAAAGGAGCCCAGAGCAATTGATCTGATGTGGTGGCAGAGGCTGTTTCAAGACTAATGTAATCTAATAGATAATTTCTATATTGGTTAGAATTAAGATTATTTTTATTTTTCCAGTTCATGAGGACAGTTTTCTTGGCTATGCATAGGGCAGTGAAAACCATATGGGCGATATTCTTTTCTGAAGTGACATTATCTAAGCTGCCCAACAAACACACTAAGGGGGAAGTTGGAATGTTACATTTCAGACACTTCGATAAGTCTTCACATATCTCGCGCCAAAACTTCTGAACTGGTGGACAGAACCAAAGAGCGTGGATATAATTGTCCGGTGAATTGGTTTGACAGTGTGAGCAGTTGTTGGTAGACGTAAAGCCCATCTTGAACATCCGATGACCTGTATAGTGCACTCTATGTCAGGCACGTGCAGGGGGGGGCTAGAGGGGCTTGAGCACCCGCCCCTTTCCTGATGGGTGCCCAAAGTGCCCTTTTGTTGAGGCAACTTTTTAAATTATTATTATTTTTTATATGTGTGTGTGCGTGCGGAGTCCTGTCTGTGCCCCTCAACAATAATATTTAACTATTAATCACAGTTTTGCTAAATAAAAGGATCTGGCTTGCATCAGTCACATGATCACATTTAACCAATGATCGCCCTTGACGGCAGAACGCGCTGGTTACGAGCCGGGAACGAGCTCACAAAGAGCACGCGCATTTTTAGCGGTCCGGAGCTGTAGGAGAAACACAAGTTAACTCAGAGACACAGACTGATGCGACAAACCCAGTAAGTAGGTGTACAGCGTACACTGTAGTCTACAGCACACAGGAGTATTAGCTTATTATGTACACGTTGGTAAGATGTCTTGTGGCAACTGACGAACTGAAACAAACGAGCGTGCTGTGTGTGCAACAGCGCGACACACATTACCTGTCCTTTTATTAACTGCACAAGTAGTGCTGGTCACAGCTGCTGGCTACCTGTGTAAGGCTGTCATGGGTCTGTAGCTCTGTCACCGTTTTAGGGAACATATTTAGTTTTAAAGTATTTAGAAACATATTTAGTTTTAAAGTATTTAGAAACATATTTAATTTTAAAGTAAGTTTCCGGGCTTTTCCTGCCTTTCTGGAGGGATCATATTTCACTAAAAAACGATCTAATATGCATGTCCACATAATTATGCATTATTATAATATTTTAAAAAACACACGCTGTATTTTAAAGAACATACATTAAGAAGCAGATTATATTAGATTTATATTTTAAATAAGACAAAATTTGGATTTTACAGCAGTAAAATGATTGTATCTCTACAGTTTAAACATGTAATAAGCTTTGCCCTGCACAGAGTGGATAGTGAAACAAATGGAATCATCATAAATACATTATTTCATATTTATTACTTCCCCCTCCTCATTGCTTTATTATTGTAGCTCTAGTAATAAATAATAATGTAAGGATTCTGGATCAGCACCATGATGCCCATAGTATATACAGTATTCTGAAGAAGGTCTAAAATGTCACTGTGTGTGTGTGCATGTGTGTGTTTTATGTATATGGATTATTACTCATGATATAACATTGTCCAGACATGGCTGGTAAGGACATGAGGAGGAAACAGTAGGAGCTGTGTGAGGCTACTAAAGGCAGGGCTATAACATTTTTCTGTCATCATTTTATTTTAGATTAAGTGCAAGAGTTGTTAGGTGTGGATAATTAGATTATAGTTTATTGCAATAACAAGTTGTGCCTTGTTCTCACATAGCAAGTGGAGAGTGATATATGAAATGATGGGATGGAAGGAAGAAGAGAAGCAAAGAGTGATTCACAGGCAGAGCCTAATTTATTTCTCACAGTTTTTGTTGCCTTATGGTTCCAAGTGCTGTCACCAATCTTTGCATTTTGTTATTATCTCATGACACTTGTTTAATCAGCTACCATCTCTCCTGTGGACTTTTTAATGTCTACAGTCTCAGATCAACACAGCCCTGCCCTTCCCATATTAGATTCTTGATGAATGTGTGTTGTCGTTATTCAGCCTGGTTCAATGTGCCCCTTTTTAACTTTGAGCACCCGCCCCTTTAAACCTCTCTGCACGGCCCTGCTCTATGTAGTATTTTGTATTGAATTAATTGAAGACTGGGATTTATAATTAGATGAAAGGTTTTTAAGCAAATCTGAGACCAGAAGTTTTGGTCTAAGTTAACTGATAAATCCGCTTCCCATTTTGCAATAGGAAGTGATATTGATTCATCTGTTTTAGAAAGCATTCTGTATATTTTGGATAGTAATTTGGGGGTTTTAAGAGTTAGAAATTGAACCACACTTGGTGGTGTTTGTAGTTCAACTTGACCCGGTTTAAATTTCTTTTTTACTATGGATTTAATTTGTTGATATTCTAAAAATCTTTTCTTGTTGATCCCATATTGTGTAACTAGTCCGTCAAATGAAATAAATTCTGTTCCTTCTAGTATATGTTCTACATATTTGATTCCTTTACCACTCCAATCTAAAAAGTTTATCATATTATTGTTTTGTAATATGTCAGGGTTGTTCTAGATAGGTGAACATTTGCATGGGATTAATGAAGACTCCGTTATTTTTAGAAACTCCCACCATGCTGTCAGAGAAGAGCTGATGTTGACGCTTTTGAAGCATTCATGTTGTTGGATGTTTGAGCTGATAAATGGTAGGTCTGAGATCTCTAGATTATTGCAAAGTGCTTGTTCTACATCTTGCCAAGGTTCATCTAAGAGGGTATGTTTTAGCCATCCTGAGATAAACTGAAGCCTGTTGGCTAAGAAGTAGTGCTGAAAGTTAGGCAGTTCTAGTCCTCCTTTATCCTTGGTCTTTTGTAGTGTTTTTAAGCTGATACGTGGGGGTTTATTTTTCCAAAGGAATTTGGACATACATGAATCTAGAGATCTGAACCAATCTTGTGGCGGTTTAGTTGGGATCATTGAGAATAAATAATTTATTTTTGGTAAGACCATCATTTTTATAGCGGCAACCCTTCCCATGAGTGATATGGGTAGACATTTCCACCTAGCCAGATCGCCTTCTACCTTCTTTAAAAGTGGGATATGGTTTAATTTAGTCAGATCTGCAAGCTTGGGAAAAACGTTAATACCTAAATATTTTATATTTCCCGATTGCAGTGGTGTAGAAGAGGAATTATGGAAGGAGCAATTAATCTCTGTAATCTGATATTCTTGCAAAAGAGTTTATCAATTCAAACACCCCAGAGATATTGGTTTGTGAATTTTGGAGAAAGAGTAACACATCATCCGCATAAAGGCTGATTTTATGTTCCACGTTCTTGCATTTTATGCCCTTAATTACTGAATTCTGTCTAATTGCTGCTGCTAGTGGTTCAATAAAAATTGCAAACAGTGAGGGGGAGAGTGGGCATCCCTGCCTGGTGCCCCTCAGGAGACAGAAGCTGGAGGATGTCTGGTCATTTGTTCTAACACAAGCTGTTGGGGAATTATATAATATTTTTAACCAGTTAATGAAAGAGGATCCAAAACCAAATTTGTGTAAAGTTGTAAATAGAAATTTCCAGTTAACTCTGTCGAATGCTTTTTCTGCATCTAAAGAAAATATTGTAGTTTCAAGGTTTTTACTGTATGAGTAGTCTATCAAATTAAGTAATCTGCGTGTATTTGTTGATGAGTGCCTACCTTTTATCAAACCAGTTTGGTCAGGATGAATTAAGAAGGGGGTTATTTTCTCTAGTCTCTTTGAGAGGGCTTTGCAGATTATTTTAAGGTCTACATTTATAAGGGATATTGGACGATAGCTTGAGGGATATACAGGGTCTTTGCCTGGTTTTAGCAGGAGATTAATGTTTGCAGAATTCACATTTGATGGAAGTCTGCCCTTTTCTTTGATTTCCCACAACGTTCTGTAAAAAACTGGTGCTAGAATTGTCCAGAATTCTTTCTCTGGGAACTCCCAGGCCCTAAGGCCTATCTTATGGGCAGAAATCTGTGCCATCAGAAACTGAATTTGAATAAGTTCAATTTGAATTTGAATTGCTCAGATTGAATCTGAATTGTAACTTGAATAAATGCTTTTGAAAACTGAATTTGAATTAGTTTAATTTGAAATTGAATTTATTGTTTGAAAATGATCATCACTAAATTGAAATTGAATTTTATATTTTGAAAATGAATTGATTTGCTTTGAAACTGCATTTTATCCTTTAAAAATTCAGCTCTCGAATAATTTCAGTTTCACTTCTCACCATTCAGTTTCAGTTCTACAATTCAATTTCAGTTCCAAAATTCAGTTTTTTGGAACTTACATCCGGTTCCGGTTCAAGCGCAGATTAATAGAACTACGTTTTACTAGCGGACCGAAAGTGTTACTGACGGGAATCTACAGCATCTTGAGCTGAATTAAGACTTCAGAAGTCATTCGTCATGTCGAATGACCAGCGGATAAACTCTCAGGTTGGTAATAAATGTATTACATGTATAAGAACAAGCGTCATGTTAACAAATGATAGCCGTAAGGTAACTTTTATGCTTATTGTAGCTGTTAGCTAAAAACGCTAATTTAGCGTAGTTTGCCCTGAATTCAGCTTTGACAACAAATATGATCGACTGTTTCTAGTAGAATTCCAAAGCTGTCATCTTGGACCCTCTCAGAGTACCCCCTCTGTATGCTTGCAGAGACCCCTACAGTAGGGAAACATGCAAAACGGTGCCCAAACCTTTGTATTTTAGCTTTATTTATGTCTTACACAGCATCCCAACTCTTTAGCTAACTTAATAACTTTAGCTAACGTGAATAGTTAGTCTAATTCATTAGTGCAGCATTACTGGATCACCTCTGTTTGAAGTGATATAATGTGATATACAACTATCACTGAAACAGCAAACTTTGTAAATAAGCAAACAACACTTCTCATTCTCTAAACGTTTGGCCACAGCTGTAGATTACACTATCAGTGCTTGTTCACTCTTGACAATAATTACATTTCTAAATTTACTTTGTGCATTTACAGGTAAACAATATCTAATATTTTATCTAAATAACTGCTTTGTCTTTGAAAAGGGTGAAGAGCCTGAGGCCGGTGACAGTCCAGTTCTACTCTAAGTACATCCTCACAGTGGCTCACAGGACAAGGCCACATTCCTGTCCTGCCAGAAGAGAAGAGAAACTTCAGTGTCTTCTTGCAGTTCAACCACACCTGTCATATTCCGTATGACAGGGGTCTCAAACTCCAGTCCTCAAGGGCCAGTGTCATGCAACTTTTCCATGCCCTCGAGGACTGGAGTTTGAGACCCCTGCCGTATGGTGTTCATGCTGTTTTCTACCCCACAGTTACAGCATGTCTGACTGCCTGTTCAGCATATGCAAAAATATATGATGAGTTTAAGCATGTGATGACTAAGGCCTTCCATTATGGTGTTTGTCATCACATGTCACAGACATCTGGATGATCATTTGGAATAAACTAAAAACTAAAAACTTGTTACTTCATCTTTTATCTTTATTATTATTGTTCTTATTTTACACTTTTCATTGTTAGGCATTAGGTTTATTTGTAGTAGTCCTTTCCAACGTCTTTCCCTCTTCCATGTTACTGTGTCAGCTTGTCAGCATCTATTTGGGTTTGGAAGTGGAACAGAAAGTAAAGAAATCCAAAGTGCCATTAAAACCAGGAGATGTTCTTATATTTCAGAAGAAGGGATTAATTCAAAAGAAATGACCTCAATGCCATATTTTATTTAGGAACCCTAGAGAGGACTTTGCAAAATAACACATTCTTATAATTTCACCCTCAGATGAGCCAAGCTACGACTGTCAGGGAAGGTGATGTAGGTACAGAGCATATGAGAGTGGTTAAGTTTGTCTCTTGTCTAGATGAAGGCACAAGAGGGATCAATAGTGGGGAGCACAAACACAGACGTCTGAGTGGGAGATACTCACGGGAGTCTTGGGGAGCAACGGGGATGAATGGTGCATTTATTGTTAACTTCACTTTAAATAAATCTGTCTTTATTCAGAGCTCCGCGCCTGGGTCCTCCTTTCCTTTACATCCCCACGGTTTGCCCTGCCAAACCGTGACAGAATGATCCCCAGCGGACTCTGAAGAGAGACTCAGGAGGGAGGTGCTAGACAAAGTTTACCGACTATGTGAGTCGGTAAGGGTTGCGTCGCGCCGTGGAGAGGCGGCTGCAGGAGACGCTTTTTAAGTTTCCCTGGCTGGTGGACTCCCTCAACCCAGTTATCCTGGACTTTCTGCTTTCTACCCTCCACCTCCACTCTCCTACTCAGGCTGCTCACTGGCCCGGACAGCCGGTGGATTCACAGCCTGACACGCCGGCCCCGACGTCTACGCGGAAACGACGTTTGCGCCGCCGGCGCTCCTCACCACAGCCGGACTCCTGGACATCTCAAGAGCCGGCTGGGGTGAGTAATAAGGACAATTTTTCGTTTTCCTCACCATCTTTGTCTGTGTCTGCAGTGGATGATAACGTCGCTGACGCTGCTTTTAACCAGCCGTTAGCACAGGCAGCGTTACCTCAGTCAGAGGTCTCCACACCACTCGCGGCTTCACCATCTGACGTGGCTGTACCACCGTTCTTTCATCTGCCTGCAGCCGCCATTCTGCCATCTTCTTCACCACCTGCTATGTCGCCACCTGGACCTGCTCCGCCGCCGCCGGAGCTGGAGCTCAGTGAGCTGGAGCAGGAGCTCAGCGAGTGGGAGGAGCCCGCGCCACCAGCTGAGGAGCTCAGCGAGCCGGAGCAGGAGCTCAGCGAGCGGGAGGAGCTCGTGCCGCTGCCGGAGGAGCTCAGTGAGCCAGAGCCGGAGCCGCTACCGCCTCTGGAGGAGGGACCGGCGTCGCCAGCAGAGGAGCTCGGCGAGCCGGAGGAGCTCAGCAAGCCTGTGGAGCCTGCGCCGCCACTGGAGGAGCTCAGCGAGCAGGAGGAGCCCGCGCAAGACCTCGGAGAGCCGGAGGGGCCAGCACGTCCGCGACCCGCCCAGCCAGCACGAACGGCACGTCCGCAACCAGCACATCGTAGGTGCCACACCTCGCGGTCGCTCGTCGGGGCTACGCCGCAGGCCGCCGGAGGAGCAGCGCCGCCGCCGCCACTGGACCCGGGGCAGGCCGCCGGAGATGCAGCGCCGCCGCCACCTTCTAAACTAAGTTTGGGGGATGTGATCTTTCAAGAAATGCAGGCCAAACTGTTGTTGTTTGTTTACTTACACAGCATGTCTTGTACAATTAACTGGAGTCAACAGCAACAGCATAGTGCAGTCATATCTCAAGTCTAATAACAGAAGACAGGAAAAGATCAGCGACGAAACAACTTCCCCAAACCAAAGCACAAATAAAACAATAAGTAAAACAGGCTGATCTAAAGTATGATTAAAGTTCAGCCTGATTAATATAAATATCACTGACAGTTGCTAATATATTGGAAAACCAAAATACTTACCACTGAGTTGAGTCTTTCTGTCCAACAGCAGGAGTGCTGGTCCTGAGCCTCAAAGACAGTAAGAAGCAAGCAGAGGGAGAAAAAACAGAACATTTTTTAGAAGCTGATTTGATCCTTAATGGCTGTGCAGTCATAATAACTTACAACACAGAGGGTCAATGTAGACCCCATACAACCAAATTAGACTAGCACATATAGTATTAAAAACACCATCTACTACTGTGTCTGAATGTGTAGTATTGGCACTGTCAGTTTAGGCCTAAAGAGATATGTGTTTAAAAAAAGACCACCTAATTTAAATATAATCATTACATGCTTGTTAAAAGCTAACTTCCAATATATAAAGTTTCTTATAAGCAAAATGACCAGATCTAACATATGGCCGGGTTTATATGTAACATAATGTTTCTTATGATTCAACTGTGTAATTTAACTTAATTCTTTAGAAGGACAGGCTAGAATACTTTATTCTCAAGTATAAAGCCAACTTAGCCGTTAACCATTTAACAGGCCACTTATCTGGATTATAGCTTTCACAGCTTGTTTTTAAACACGTTTTAACAAAACAAATACTATTGTTAATATTATTATTTAAAATGTAATTAAACAGAAAAGTGGTTAAATATAAAAGCAGTTTGCTTATGTTGTTAAAGAAAGGCTAGATTTGACATTAATAGATGCCACAGATGTTCAAAAGCTGCCACAAAGCATTAAAAAAATAGACATCTCCGAAAAAGTCGGAGCATTTTTGCAAATATGTGATGTCTTGATAAATCGAGCAGATTCTTGAACTTTACACAGCTACATTCTCACCTGAAAATATCTTAAAAGTTTATTTTGTGACCCAGAAAAAGTAATAAGCTTTTTAGCCGCGCTCCTCCGCCATTGCCGCGCTTACAAGTACGCACAGGCTCCGACAACCGCAGCCGACAAATGCGATTCTCCTTTTCCCCAGATTACCCTTTCTGGGTCACCTCTGACCCAGAGGTGACCTGTGACCCCCACAGGTCACAGAGCCCTTTGAGCTCATTAAAATGGATCTTGTGGGTAAACTGACCTTAACGGATGGTGGTAATCAGTAGGGCTGCTCGATTATGGCAAAAATGATAATCACGATTATTTTCACTGAAATTGAGATCTCGATTATTTGACGATATTTATTTAACCCTTTAAGACCTACTATAGAACCAAGTCCACCAGAGCTTATATTATTTTTTCACATGTTGTAGTGCCATTTGTGGGAGCATTTCAAGTTGCTATACAACTGTTATAGCCCATATTTTAATAATATGTATGCATTAAGTCCATAGTAACTACATTAATTGCAAAAAAGTGCAATAAACTACAAGAAAATTGAAAATCGTTTTTGTTTTTTTACATATATTTCTACTTGGAGAAATTTAAGAGGTTTATCCCTCAAAACTTTAAATACAAAAAAGTTGCAAAAAATAGTTTACAACAACAGGAAATTAATTTTGAGTGTCTTCATAGTTTTATTTTGGAGATACACCAATTTTTATATACACTGCAGGAAAAACAAAAAAACAATCCTATGATGCAAATTTGCAAAGAAAACAGCAGGTGCATCAAAATATACTATTTCCAGCAGTGCAATTTGAGTTCTAAGCATCCCAGCAACTATTCAGAAAAGTCAAACATGACCAGTATAGGTTTTTAAGGCCTACAAGTAAAAAACTACATTTCCGCGAAAATGGCGTCACTTCCGGTTTTGGCCAGGAAATGGCGGACATGCGATAGTTCGCGCTGACGTCTGTTTCACTGTGGGAAGTGTTACGAACAGCTGATCGGATCGGCAAAGCGTGTTTCTGGAATATTATGTTTTTGTTCCTGCAAGCGCTTTTTATGCAAATTTTGCAAAGCTTTTTGTGGAAGGAAACCGTGACCGAGGACAAGCTGATGGCATCAGATATAAGTACAACTCCTCCGGTTTCATATGCAAAACAAATTATTGCGCTAGCTTACGCGGTTCAGGTTCTACAGGGATTTAAAAATAGTTACACAAAACGGAGCGTGCTGCTCTGACCGGATTTAAAGGGTTAACAATGACTTTAAAAAAATAATATAAAATAGTGTGCAACACCACTGAAGTTTTTTTTTTACCTCTCTTTTCAACCAACAGCAGTCACTCTCCTCTTCAAATAACTTCTGCTTAGCTTTCTGAGCTTCCCTCGGGTCCTCTTAATCAGCGGTCTCCAACCTTTTTTGCGCCATGGACCGGTTTATGCCCGACAATATTTTCACGGACCGGCCTTTAAGGTGTCGCGGATAAATGAGGGAGGGGCTAATAATCGGCTCAGTCATTTTTAATGATCGTTGAAAGCCCAGATCGTAATCGTGATTAAAATTTGATTAATTGAGCAGCCCTAGTAATCAGTATATTTGTGTAATGGTTGACTATTTCACCAAATGGGCAGAAGCCTACCCACTGAAAAACAAAACTGCAGATGAGGTCACTAGTTGTATTCTGGATTTTGTTCTACAAATTTGGTGCACCTAAAAGACTGCTAACAGACAAGGGCTCAGAGTTCTGCAACAAGGTAAGGTATTAATAGCTCAAGCAGATATGTAATGTAAGCTTGGATGACTAATGTGATCACCTTTTCAAGGTCAACTATGGCTTGTGTAAAACCCTGGGCATCCAAAGAAGCCTCTGCTCACCATACCATCCCCAAACCAATGGCTTGGTGGAGAGATTAAATGGCACAATCCAGAGGTACAATACTGTCATTTATATTTTGTGCTGTAACTATGTCACAAGGCTGGCTATTTAGTATATTGTTCTTATGCATTCACATTCCAGATCCCTCAATAAACTGGTGAGTGACGAGCCCAAGAACTGGGACACATTTCTGAAGTCCACCATGTTTGGACTGAGGGCAAAAAAGCAGCTGACGACAAAATACAGCCCATATTTCCTCATGTTCGGCAGAGAGGCAAGGTATCCATCGGAGATCCCAAAGGAATACAAGGTAAAATGGTGTAATTTACAAGAGAGAAAATGTCTCAATCCTAATCCAGTTACTCAGTCATTCTATTTTGGCAGATTACAGAAGACATGGTCACTAAAATCATTTCAAATGAAGACGTGTGTGAGGGCCTACAATCCCAGGAGGTGGTATACGCTTGTTAATTTGGGTTGAACCCAGGACTGTATAGGTGTTGGCTGAATAGCAGTGGTGTTCACCTTGGGGTGTCAATCAGAACACACAGGACGCACAGATAAAGGTTGTACCGTCTTTACTGCGATTCCTTAGCTTAACAGCCCAGTACAGCATCACAGTAATGCAACCGCAGGCTTACAGAGTGGTGAGGGGTGTGGGTGTGGTCTGTGAACAGAACATATACAGAATACTGAATGTAATAAACATCTAAGTCATGAATTATGATTCATCAGCTCTCTTCGAATCTCACCAGAACTACAAATGGGAATTCCTATATGAACATCTACATGCACAAGTTTCATACACTACTCCCAAACCCTTACAGTACATGACACTGACTGCCAATACACCCAACAACAATATATCACAAAACATCAAATGGGTTTAGCTTACAGCTAGCAAGTATGTAGCATAACAAGTAGCATTAGTAGCATGAACTAGCCCCATAGCGAACAGGTCAATAGACATTGTACTTCTACATCCACTAAATGTCTAAATGGCATAAAAGACTAAAACTGTCCTTTCCAGGCAGGGCTCCACAACTAATCACAATTCTTTAGTGATGCACACGACTCACACCGTGTGTAGACATCCCCCTGCTGAGTCAGTCAGGTGCCAGGTGGCTTTTGCTCCCTGTTAGCTCAAAAACTCTGATCACTGGAACATGTGCTCAATAGTGCAGCTGTGCTCTCTCGCCACAAGGGGGCTCCCCCACACAGCCTTTCCAACATAGCCTTCCCATACCATGGAAAGGCTGTTTATACAGACGAGGGCTCCCCCACCTGGTCATCCTCATCCTTGATCGCCGAAAGCACAATCAGACGTCCTATAGGCCGGGTGTATGTTTTGGCACGTATCTTCACCTCTGCTGTTCGGGTGTGGCCATCAGAACCAGTAAGAATCTTCGTCACTCTCCCAATCTGCCATGATGCTCTGGGTAGCTGTGGATCCACCAGCAGAACAGCTGCTCCCTCTGTTATGTCCTCCATGGGTCTCTGCCACTTCATGCGAGTTTGGAGATTAGGCAAATAGTGTCTGATGAAAGATGCCCAGAATCTGTCCACCTGGATTTGCGAATGTCTCCATCTTCGCATCCCTAGCGCCTCGTCTTCCGGATACACTACCTGAAGTAGGGAGCTGTCAGGCCGCCCCATGAGCAAGTAGTTAGGGGTCACTGGATCGATGTCAGCCACATCCGCAGAAACATAACCTAGGGGTTTGGCATTCAGGATACCCTCGATTTCTGTAAGAACGGTCCTGAGTACTTCCTCACTCACTGTTTGAGAGCCAACAGAGGTGTATAAGGCGTTTTACTAAGTAAAGCTTACTTAAGATGACTGTTAGGACAACCTATTCCTTGCAAGTATGCAGTATTAAGAATAACTTGATATTTCTGACCGTACAATACTAATTGTTTATCTACTGACAAACATTTCAAGTTCAACTAAATGAAAAAAACAATTTGTGGTAATCTGAATATGATTAAAAATAATTAACTACACTTTTTGTAATGATGTTAAAATCAGCCCAACTTTTATTTTCAAACACAACATAAGTTGTGTATGTTTGGACTGAGGGGGGGGCAAGTACAGGCCATTTCACTGCAGGGCAACCTGCATGTAAATGGCCTGTATTTGTATACCGCTTTACTAGTCCCTAAAGACCCCAAAGCGCTTTACACATCCAGTCATCCACCCATTCACACACACATTCACACACTGGTGATGGCAGCTACATTGTAGCCACAGCCACCCTAGGGCGCACTGACAGAGGCGAGTAAAGCCTTGATTGATTGATTGATTGATTGATTGATTGATTGATTGATTGATTGATTGATTGATTGATTGATTGATTGATTGATTGATATAGGACCACACAGGCTTTTTTCCCCAATCATTGCCTTCTGCGAGTGCAGTATTGAGCACTTATGTACTTTCTTCAAGATAACTGGGCAGCTTTGATTAAACTGCACGGCAGTCACAGGTAGGCCGTATGTTTGTCCCCCTATCCATTTTCTAGATTTAAGCAGTATAGTAGCTTATTCGTGGTCCTGTCTGTGGAGTGGCCATTTTTTTTTATTCCAACTGTTGTGGACAGGGCAGCAGCACTACTACAGTTCCAACAGTTCTAAGATCTACGTTCTAAAAGTTCTACTAGGGCTGGTTCTCTGTTTTGTTTTTTTTAATTGACTCAATTTGATTCTAATCGGGGAAAATTTGCCTCAGGCAGTCAGAAATATTATAATTCTGATCACTTATCAGCAGTTACTTGTAACGCGTTACTGTAATCTGATTAGTTTTTTCAGGTAACGAGTAAAGTAAGGTATTACTATTGCAAAAACGGTAATTAGATTACTGTTACTTTCCCCTAGGAATGCTGCGTTACTACGTTACTAAAACCGTGATTTTTTGCGAGAATGTCTCACGACAGTGACGTAAGCGAGTGCGCCGTTAGTGACAACAGCTGTGTGCAGATCAACAATGGATCATATATCGAGTGCAGGAGAGAGTATGAGCGTGCAGCGTTTAAAGCGTGGAAGTACCGACCTTACTTTGAGTTTGATTCCATACAAAGTGACAAAACATTAGTGTCCATTGTGCGTGGGAAGAAAACTTCTTTTTACAGCGAAAAAAAACCCTAAACTTCCAAGCAAGCACCGAGTAGCTACGACGTAATGGGAAACTCACAGAGAAACTCGCGGATTCTTCCACTGACCGTGGCACACCTGCACCAGGGTAAACCTCCGCCTACCCCACTCCTGCTTTACAGGTGAAAATAGAGCAACAGGACCGCTGAGTCTTTGACTTTATTTATTTTCTGCTGTGTTTTACTTGCATCTATTTGAAAGAGTGAGTGTAAACACAAAAAATATTTTATTTTATGTGCTGGAATGTGCAGAAAATAGGTTTAAATGTTAAACTAATTTCTTCCAGTCAGAGAATGTCGCATATAATTAAATTTTTGCTTGATGCATAAAGTTAAAAGATTAAAACTAATAAAACAAGTTTTAAAAAGAGACTTTTCCATTTGATTACATGTTGTATGATGGATTATGCAGAAAAAGTAGAACTGGGCTGAAAGATCTATCGCTTTATCACCTATTCAGGTTGTAAATCGTGTTTTTAACAAGTAACTAACGGGATTACTTTTTTGGGGAAGTAATCGGTAATTAGTTACTGATTACTTTTTTCAAGTAATTTGACCAACACTGCTTATCAGTACATATCCATATTTATAGCAATAAAAAGAAAGCTGATACTTGTGAGACTTCATCAGAGGTGTGAGCATCACAGCACATGCCTTTGTGCCTTTATTATCCATCGATTAAAGATCCCTGATCAATGGCCATGAGTGCCATTCAGAGAAATTTGGTTGAATGGCTGCAATCATAGCATTGTAACATAGCGAAAGATGTACCCTTAGGTCCCCTCAGGGAAACCAAATAACCTCTGGCGAAGCGGATGGCACAACACAGAAGAGCTACCTCATCACGCCAGGACTCTGCAGTCTATTTACACCTACAGGCCAGTGGACACTCTTTCAATGATGAGGATGTAACATCCTGGACAGGGAGGAACGCTGGTTTGAGTCAAGGAGGCCATTTATGTGAAAAGGGAAAGACCATCTCTGAACTGATTGCAGCCATTCCCCAACTCTCTGTGAATGGTACTCATGGCCTTGATCAATGATCTTTCATTAATGGTCTTTGATCAGTGGTTGTTGATCAATGGTCATGACAATTTGCATATTAATCATCAAGGAGCTGACCTCACAGCCCATTGTTCATTCAGTGGTGCTAGTTTCAGATATTGTGCAAATGTTTATAAGATTGGGGAAACCTGCAGTCAGCTGAGACTGAAGAAGTTACTTATACATGGCGCAGATTTTTGGGGGGTTTAAAAGCCACAGAGATGTGGTGTTTAGAAAAAAATGCGTCTCAACTATCCCGATACTCCTGCCCCAAAAGGGATCACTAAGGGTTTTGTTTAGTCAGCAGTTGTCCTTCTCTCCTGGATCGGCTGGAGCTTTCTTTAGGTGCCTTTCCAGCTTTGACAACAGTCCAGCTGGGATAACCACATTTACTCAGGGCCATGATGCCACAGTTATGCTTCACAGTATGAGAAACACACATGGAGAATTAGACTAAGACACGCAACTTGCCATGGGAAGACAATAGCGTATACAGCAGACAAAGCCAAGAGACAGAGAGCGAGGGGGGGAACAACAGTGGCTGACACAAACAAAGAAAACAAACATGAGACTGAGGACTGACTAAGTTAGACAGTAACTAGGAACTAGAACTTAAGTTACAAAACTCAGAGGCAGCGAACATCA